>NC_141164.1:65417057-65569557 GCF_053477565.2 Lygodium microphyllum | reverse complement strand
ATCACCTGCCATATAACGCGTGTTCTGATAAAACTCCCCACAAGTGACCAGGTCATGTCTCATTATCGATAACAACATCCGGACACACTATCCTCCAATGTCTTTATGCCTGGCTTGCTTGACAAACCCTTTGTTGATGAGTAAAATTTATCTCTGAAAATCGGAACCAAAGAAAGTAGCTGATCCAGTGTGAAATGCATTGGTGTCATCATAAGACGCTCAAACAAATCCTCTGACTTGCCATTCTCAAGAACTTTATCAGAGTCTTTCTCTTCTGCTTCCTTATGGGTAAGCTTCTTCTGCTCTTTCAAAACTGCTTTGCTTACTTCATTCCGCACATCCTTCTGCTCTTCCCAATCTATGGGAGCTTTCAATCGTGCTTTTGATCTGGTGACAGCCATTGCATCTACCTTTAATTTGTTGCAATCCGAACAATCGCATTCCGGCATGCATTCCAGTACTTCCACTCCTTTTAATGTTTCTTCAGCCATCACAATGTTCACTACATTTGTTGTTGGCACATTCTCAGTGCTTGGCTGAGTTGTCACTGGTGCTGTCAACTGAGGTAACTGTTGTGCTGCATTTTGCTGCATCCACGGTGGTGAATTCCAACTCTGCTGATTCCAGCTTTGTGTAGGTTGCTGCCAATTCGGCTGTTGTTGCTGCCATCCCTGTTGATTATTTTGCCAACCTTGTTGCCAATTTGGTTGTGACTGTGTCTGCTGCCAATTTGGTCCCCAAGGTGGTCTACTACCCTGCCATCGAGGACGAAAATTTGGATTAAACCGAGGACGAAACCAGCCTCCCTGAGGTCGCCAATTATTCATGGGATTTGACCAACCTACATTTTGCTGAGGACTTTGCTGCTCAGGAACAACTCCACTAGCTTCTGCCATGACTTGTTGGACTCTTGGTGGAACCGGTCCCCTGTAATTCGGGTTATACCAGCAATCCTTTGTCTTGTGGAATTTCTCACAAATTTCACACTGATCTTTCTTCTTGTGGACTTCCTTTGTGACTCCTAATTCCTTCAATTTCTTAGCCAACAACTTCTCCATTTTGGTTTCAGCCTCCTTTTCATCCGATTTGGATTTCTTTTCTTCCTCCTTCCGCTTCTTCTTGCGGTACTTTTTCTTTGACTCACTGTCTGATTCTTGATCACTGTCATTTTCAGAGTTTTCCTCATCCTCAGATTCATCTGTTTCTGACTCCTCTGAATCATCACCAGAGTCATCATCACTGTCATCACTTTTTGACCTCTTGCTTCTCCTAGACTTCTTCTTTGTATCTCTCCTAGAAGACTTTCTCAAAGAAGCCACTCCAAACCTTTTCTCAGCCCTTGTAGCTGTTTCAATTAAGTCATCCATTCCTCCTGCAATATCTACTCCTGCAACTGCATGTCGCAATTCTTTCCTCAATCCATTCATGAAATATCCAGCCAACATTTCATCTATCGGTCTTTCTTGAGCAGTTAACCGATTCAGATACCTGTTGAATTTTTGGGCATAATCCTCGACAAACATCTTCTTTTGCTGAATTTCTTTCAGCTTTGTGAGTACCTCAAAAGGAGTCTTCTCCTTCCGGAATCTATTCAGAAATGCCACTTTCAATGCATTGTAGTCAGCAAAATGTGCTGCTCCATAATTATTCAACCACTGCATAGCCTTGCCTTCCAAGGTGGCTTCAAATTGCATTCTCTTGGTCTGGGCATCGTACACTCCGTCAAATTGACTGGCCTGCCATTTCCTCTCAAATTGAGCTATATGGCAATCAGGGTCTTCTTTAGACTTTCCTGAAAAGGTCTTAAATCTGACTCGGAGGTCTTGCCTTGCCTGAGCTGCCGCCATTCTCGGAGACGCTGGACTTGCTGGTGTTGAAACTGAAGATGACGAATTTGATGACACTTGTGGTGTCACCGAAGATGGTGTTGAGAATGCCAATGGAATGCGCACCCGCAACTGTCTTGGTGCTCCTAAAGGATCAAATTGCAGTCTTCTTCTTGACCGCAAAGCTCCATGGATAAATGCTCCTCCAATAAACTGCCTAATTCGACGATCTTCTCCGTCTGAACCATCATATTCTTCCACATCTTCCAAGTCTTCTACATATGCATTCTAGTCTGCCCCTTCTGTGTCATCACTTGCTGCACCTTGAGCCCAAACATTCCAATATTCCTCTCCATATCTTGATGAATTTGACCTCAAATTGTAAATGCGAGTGGGTTGCTGTGACCTCTCCAGGTCTGACTATCTGATTTCACGCTGAATTCTGTTGGAGATACGAAAGGTCACCCATGCACAGAAGATGATGAATTCGACCATGGTATCACACCACTATCACCGTGATCGCCAGTGTTTACTCGCGTGCCAAAGAGAAGAGAATCATCACTAACATTCTTCATGAACGAAGACAATGAATGCGACAAAACATGAATTGCAAAGACACCGAAAATTCCTCTTCTTCATCAATCCAAAACAAGGCTACATCATCATGAAGGAAAAACAAAACAGAAACTGAAACTTCATCTACTACAAACTGTCAAAACACATGACAAAATACTGCATCTTGCGCTTCCTACAGAACACGCTGCATGATAACTAATCCACCAAATACATAGATCGCCAAAAGGCTAAAAGGCCACAACTCTTCGGATCTCAATCCGGCTTTTACACTTGTCGTCCATTGTGCCTTCCAAAATGCCTTCTTTGCCTTGCCCCTAACACTAGTGAATCTGCAAACTGATTCCATGAACGTGGAATTAGCTGAAGAGATACGCTCTCAAAGTCATCAAGTAGGGTTATGACAGTTTGATGATACATACAAAGGATAGGATTCCGGACTGTATATGTCCCGTTTAATTGATTTACAATCAGTTGGGAATCCCCTTTTTTTAATATTTCTACTCGAAATATTAAAGAACCTTGATCACCACACGCCTGCGCAAAAGTTGTGCAAAGTCATCTCCTGCAATGGAACAATGATAGTGACAAAGTCCTCACCCCACACGCGCAATAATGAGCCCATCCGCATTGTGCAAATGAGGCCGGGGCTTAAAAAACGCAAGCCGCACAAGAAACACCCCTTAGATCCGTGGGAGTGCCGGGCGGCACTTTCTAGACTCTCTTCCCGATGGGCTGCTAAGACGTGTCCTGGAAGTGAATAGGTGGACACGTTACAGGTTCTATCAGAGCGAACCAATGAGGATCTGTCTTTTACAAGAAAACTTAATAAGAAGAAGTAGAGTAAATGTTGCTATTAAGATCGTATCATTACTTACTTATCAATGCTGACTTGCAGAGTCATGAAGCATGGAACAGATTCTTGGTGTTCCAGGTCATGTTTATGACTGCGATGCATGCCTCGGATTATCGATGGAGGATCGATATAATGAATATCCTAGACCGCATCTACAATCCATCGCCTCTGTACGTGAAATGGAGATGGACAGGTGATTCAGGAATCTATTACATAGCTGCCCACCGATTTGTGTACCTTAGAATCAAGTGGATGGAGGACTTAAAGATCGTGAATGTGTTCATCTTTGTTGAGGCTCACGCAAACGCAACCCTACATGTCGATGGTCAAAAGGTTAAGCAAAACAAGTATGTGTACGAGGAAGTGACTCGAGTAATCCCTGCCGACAGGATCAAGGTGTTGGGATGTTATGAAAAGAACAGGTACCAAAGGAAAGGATACCCTAATCTTCGAATGACCTATCGATTCCTGAAAATCTATGACCCCAATCCATACTATTACCCAATTCCCGTAGCTGAATGCAACACAATATGATTCTCCTCGAATTAATATATCAGCTTGTTCCATCTCCCCAAGAATAATTGTACTCGAAAGGGCTATGCCCATATGAATGAAATAAGACTTCTTTTTATCAATGATTGTCTTGACAGTGAGTATTGATAAAGAAGTTAAGTGATTAGGTCACTTGGCTAAAAGCTGAATTGGGCATGTAACGTAATGTGAGATTTCCTACTGGGAAGAATGTCGACTTCGGTCAGATTCAGGGTTATGAACCTAGGTATCCATGAGTGTTTGCTCGGAATGGATTGGCTTAAACCTAATGATGCCCACATTCATTGTGGAAAGGGCCAAGTTTCCTTTCGAAATTCTGAAGGGGAATCGGTCACAACTCAAGGAGAGGCTAGAAAGCCAAAAAATTCAATTGGCCAAAGCATCTCGGATAATAAAGGGAGTTAGAAAGGGACTACCTGTCTACTTGATTAAGCTAAATAAGCTAGATCAGAATCAGGATTCTAGTGAAGAACCTTCATGGCTAAAGGAGTACGCAAACATATTTCCGGAAGAGCTGACAGAACTTCTGCCTCAAAGGAAGTTGATCATGAGATAAAGATAGTGCCAGGAGCTGCACCAATTGCAAAGAGGCCTTATAGAATGTCCATCCCGGAAGTGATTGAGCTGAAGGAGCAACTCAAGCAACTGTTAGATCATGGCTACATCCGTCCCAACAGTTCGCCATGGGGAGCTCTAGTACTGTTCCAGAAGAAGAAGGATGGAATGCTTCGGCTGTGTATTCATTATAGAGGGTTGAATCAATCAACCATTAAGAACAAGTACCCTATTCCAAGAATAGATGAACTTCTTGACTGTCTTCAAGGTGCGCAGATCTTCTCCAAGATTGATCTCAGGTTTGGATACTATCAGATAAGGATCAAGGAAGAAGATATCCTAAAGACGGCATTTAGCCAAGATATGGGAATTTTGAGTTCTTGGTCATGTGATTCGGGCTGACGAATGCACCTGCCACCTTCAATAGGTTAATGCAGGATATCTTTAGGCCATATCTTGATGACTTCGTACTCTTCTTCTTCGACGATACCTTAGTCTACTCCAAACAGGAAGAAGATCATGAACCCCAGCTTCGCATTGTCCTTGAGACAATGAGTGCACACAAGCTTTATGCTAAGAAGAAGAAGTGTGTATTCTTCAAGCGACAAATTGAATATCTGGGATTCATTGTATCAGCGGAAGGAATCTCAGTAGATCCGGCCAAGGTGAGAGACGTTTTGGAGTGGCCAATACCAACAACTATCAAAGAAATACATAGTTTTCTTGGATTGACAGGATGGTACAGGGTCTTTATCAAAAACTATGCTTTGATTACAGCACCTCTAAAGGATCTATTGAAGAAGCAAACATCAATTGTATGGTCAACTGCTGAACAATCTAGCTTTGATAGACTAAAGCAAAGTTTGGTATCAGTACCTATCCTAGAACTTCCAGACCTCAGTAAGGAGTTTGCAGTAATAACTGATGCTAGCACACTTTTCTTAGGATGTGTGCTTATGTAGGAGGGTCATCCTATAGCATACTCTTCAAGGAAAATGAAGAGCCATGAGAAGAATTATGCTACCTACGATCTGGAATTGTTAGCTGTCATCCATGCTCTCAAGCTTTGGGGACACTACTTGCTGGGTAACAGGTTTATCCTAGTGACGGATCATAAAAGTCTTAAGTGGATCTTTACCCAGAATGAGCTTAACATGAGCAACGTCGATGGATTCAAGTGCTAGAGGAATATGATTTTGAAATCAAATACCGTCTTGGAAAGAAGAATGTAGTTGCCGATGCACTTAGTCACAAGGCATTTCTAAATTCTCTAATCTTGCAAGATCCATCAACAGCTAGATCTCTAGCCACAAAGGTATCCATGCCAAACAACCCAATACTTGAGCTAGCTAGAGAAGAAGCATGCCATGATCCAGCCTATCAGAAGATGCTAAGGGAGATCCCTATCAAGGATCCAGACCCAAAGCTACAGGCTAAGTATCAAGAATTCTCTATCAATAGTGGACTTGTCTACTATAGAACGAGATTATGTATACCGGCAAGCCAGTCATTCAAGCAAAAGATACTTAGGGAAGCTCATGACTTCCCTTTTTCACGACAACTTGGCTATGACAAGACTCTCAATGCTTTCAAAAAGAGATATTATTGGAAGAGGCTTAAAGGTGACATTCTCAGATATGTCACTGAGTGTTTGTCTTGTCAATGTATTAAGGCCGAAATGATAGAAAAGCTACAACCACTTGACATTCCCCAAATGAAATGGGAATTCATCAGAATGGACTTGTTGTTGGTCTGCCCCAAGTTTAGGGAGGATACAACTCCATTATGGTTGTGGTGCATATGCTCACCAAGGTTGTACACCTTATCCCTATTAAGACAAACTATAAAGCCTCGGACATCGCAAGATTATTTATCAAGGAGATATTCAAACTGCATGGGTTACCCGGTAGAATCATTAGCGATCGTGATTCTCTCTTCACATCACATTTCTGGAGAGCTATCTTCGAGGCCATAGGGACTCAACTCTATTTTAGTACAGCTTACCATCCCCAAACCGATGGTCAAACGGAGCGAGCCAACCAAGTCATTGAGGATATACTAAGAGCACACTGCTGCCGTGAACCAAAAAGGTGGATTCAATACTTGCCACTGGTTGAGTTTGCCTACAATGCCTCTTATCAACAAAGCATTCAGATGACCCCTTTTCAAGCGTTGTATGGGCATGATTGTCGTAGTCCATTAAACTTTTCGGATCCAACCTTGAGGGTTGAATCTTCAAAGTAGATGTTGGAAGATATGGAGGACCAAATGAAGTCAATAAGACAGGACATCCAAGCCACCAAGGATAGACAGAAGGCATACGCGGATTTGAAACGTCAAGATAGAACCTTCGCTGAAGGAGAGATGGTCTTCATTCGCGTACGCCTAAAGAAGAGTTCCCTATCCTTAGATGAATGCAAGAAGCTAAGTCCAATGTATTGTGGACCCTACAAGATTCTCAAGTGCCTAGGGCCTAATGCTTATAGACTTCAACTCCCTGAGAACCTAAAGGTTCATAATGTATTTCATATCAGCCTACTCAAGAATTATGTACCTAATCCTAGTCACGTACTTGATGATCAACAAGTTGTAATGCCTAGCCAAGGAGTCCTTGAGCTAAGGCCTGACAGGATCTTAGATGTTAGGGAAAGACAATTGAGATCCAAAACCTTGAGAAAATTTCTCATCCAGAGGAAAGATTATCCCGAGGAGGATGCCACTTGGATGGATGAAAGTACTCTCAACCAACAATACCCCCACTTCTTCTCGAGATGAGGACATCTCGATTCCTCTAAGGGGGAGAGAATGTAATATTTCCACTCGAAATATTAAAGAACCTTGATCACCACACGCCCATGCAAAAGCCGTGCAAAGTCATCTCCTACAATGGAACAATGATAGTGACAAAGTCCTCACCCCGCACGCGCAATAATGAGTGCATCCGCATTGTGCAAATGAGGCCGGGGCTTAAAAACCGCAAGCCGCACAAGAAACACCCCTTACATAAAGGCAAATGATAAATGATTAAATTTTGTGCAAATTTCTTTATTAATTACCTCTCCCCTCAGCCGATGTATGGCAAGGGGAGAGGGAGTGTGTGGAGGAGTGAGTTAAGGAGGAGTGTGGTGTGGATGCATGAGGGAGGGGAGGCACGAATGCCTCCACGTGGTGGATCTTCCCCCCTTCCTTACACTATATAACCTCCCCCTTAGCCTTGGGGGGAGGCACGATCAGAGAAGGGGACGATTCTTGTCGTGTTGAGAAGGAGGGACTGCCGCTACCGTGAGAGTGCCGCCACCACATGCCGCCTGCTGCCGCTGTTGCAGCCGTGCTGCTGCCGCCCACAATCATCCTCATCTTTGTCCGGCCTGACAGTCATCAATTTCCTCTTTCCATTCATTACCCCCTCCTTCCACGTCAATTCTTTTGTAAAATAGAAGCTTCTTAGAAGCTTCCTAAGGATAAGGCTCCCATAAGCCTTGTGCACGCGACTTTGTCCACGGTTGCCTATAACCCACATCCATAAAGGGTATTCCTACGGAAGGTATAAAGTAGGCAGACTTTGAGGCTGTTTTGCCAAAGCTCGGAGGGAGTTTGGAGATCGCGTAAAAGCAAGATCAAATCATGGAGTTCAAGTCATCAACGATGGCTCCAAAGCCAAAGTCACCACGCGCACGCGTGGAGGTCTTGGACCCAAGTTTACACGTGGACATCACCGCAAGTCCCCATAACCAGGTTCTTAGAAGTTTAATTTCGCGTTGGGCATGCTTAAAAATTCATAGGAAAGTTATGAATATAAACTACTTATTCATCTTACGAGCTAGTCGCATGTTGCCTTTTCATGCATTTCGAAAGTAACAAGCCTAAACGCATATTGCTTAGGGTTAAAAGATGAAATTGTTAAGTGCATCTTTGATTGTCCATGGAAAGAATAAGCATATATTACATTTAGGCAATAACTTCCTTGTTATGACTCGCATGAGAAAATTGTTATCGTCCATTGCACGGCATGAAAATGAAACCATGGACATTGCATATTGCATGTGAAGATGCTTGTAGAATGGATTAAGGTTGCATGGTACATATTCATCATGCATGAACTTCATTCATTGAAGTTGTATCTAGCAAAGGTTGCATGTCACATATTCGTGATGCATGAGCTTCATTTATTGGAGTTGCATCTAGGAAAGGTTACATATCATATTAAAGTCTGAAATTTAATTGCATTAAACAAAAGGTTGTAGGCATAGTTCCTTGATGTAAATCCTTGTAAGTTTTATGCAAGTTATTCTCCAAATTGTCATTCGTCATGATTTTAGCAAGAAAAGAAAAGGGTTATTGCAAACCTTATAGTACATAGAGGTAACAAATCGCATATTTACACATAATGTGATGTATTGCAACTATTTACACCTTTAAAACAAGTTTAGCATCTCTAAGATGAGATCGTTTCTTGTCGCAAGACAAGTAGACCGATTTGATTAGATCACTTGTAAGGGTATAACCCTCAAGGGATTCGCATAAGCATAACTATTTAGTACAAAAAACACCCCAAGTGCTAGGTAGGGTTTAGCATGTTAGAAATTCTGCCTAGTATCACACTTGGTCGCCAAGTCAAGACCCTCAAACCTAAAGGATCCTACCCACATTCACGGAATGGTTGGGTTAAGTGAACGCCCATGCAATAACAATCTAGGGTTTTTACCCTAAGGATCGAACGACCTAATACTAAAATTCCTATTGAGCCTAGAAACCCTAGGCCCAAACGTTATCGACCTAGCAAGGTTAGTGTTGGGTTGGGTAAGAAGACACCCCAAACCCTACCTCTTGACTAAACATATTTCTTGACCAAGAAATGCCGTTGATGGGTGAAATGACCCCATGAGTTAGGTGTGACACTTGCACAACAAGTTGCAACATCGCATGGCTTTGTGGTTTTATCACAGGATAGATTTGCCACTCCTTGGAATAAGGTTGGCAGGTTCTAGTGCAAGTCCAACTTGCAAGAGGATGTGTAGTCATCCTGCTACATCACCCTTCTTGAGCTGATTTGCCAAGTTAGGGGAAGTTATGTATTGCCTAGCAAGAAATTGATCAATCAAGTTAGAGCGACATGGTCGCCAGAATTTACTATCTTACCTTAAGAAACCTAAGGTGTTGGTTAATTTGGGTTGACAGGGTATGACCCTAACCCAAGGAAAAAAGGGTAAACAAACAAACCCTTGGGGATCTTGCCAAGTCCTAATTGATCCCGGATCGAATGCTGGATGCATTCAGAGAGATGGATTCACACCTTAGCAGTTGGCCAAATAAAATGACCACTGGATTGTTTATGTTTGTATAAGTTAGGAGCACTGTTTGTATTGCTTTGTTCAATGAACTAAAGATGGAAAGATAATTAATGCTTTAGGTTGAAGGCTTGAAGGGAGAGGCAACATCAGTTACCCTCGAGTGTCTGCCTGACCCTAACCAAGGGGGTTGTTAGCCGCGCCAGGAACTTGGACCAAACCCACCGTGAGAGATCTCTTCGTTGGGCATTACTTGGAGTAGGAGGATGCTTCGGTGCCAGTGGGGCTCTAGCCGTAAATCCCTTGCCTTTCGGGTCTTGCACAAGAGGCCGACATGACTCGCGATTGGATCTCAAGGCCTGCAAACTAGTCTACGGGTGGAATCTCAGATTAGTAATCCCTGTGGATTGGTGGATTGCCTTTGGGCGAATTATGGATTGCCTTCGGGCGGATTATGGATTAGCCTACGGGATGGATTATATGATGTATTCCAAAGATAAATAAGATCAAATGTTGTAAAGGAACTTGTTTGACACTGTTTTTCTATGTCAGTGCTAAGATTACGTGAAGGAACCAGTGACTAAAAGGCTAATTAGGGAAGTTGTTTTATGTGTATCCAACTAAATGTGGTAGGTAATTAGACAACTAAAGCAACCCTGAGGAAAGTGTGGCGGATGTGGCCATGGGTCTGTCCTACGGATGGGTGGTCCTGGTTGGTCGAGAACTTTTCTCAAACGAAATCGACAGCAAGGAACTTTTCTCGAAGGAAATCAACAATAAGGAACATTGACCTAGAGTCTAGGTTACTAGAATCCTGATTTATGCTATTTTAGGGGAACAGAATGGGATTATGCCTTATGGGCAGAGAGGTCGAGCTTTGCATCCCTCTCGTTTTCCATTCTCCTTGAACCAAGTGTAGCATGAATCCGCTTCGACCTTGACGTTTCTGCGTAAAATAGTTCGCTTGGGGTTCGACGCTAGCTGCTGTTCTAGGAATTTAACCACTAGGAAAACCCTGATTCAGGTCGGGTCCTAAGTGGAAATGGTCGGAATGCTTCCGCTTCATGGCAGACTCGGGAGGACCTAGATTGCAAACCCCGTGACATTCCGTGGGAGTGCCGGGCAGCACTTTCTAGACTCTCTTCCCGATGGGCTGCTAAGACGTGTCGTGCAAGTGAACAGGTGGACATGTTACACTTTTACTAATAATCACCAAATATCACCTTTCTTGGCAATATTTAGTCCCATAATCAAGGCTTTATACTCTGCCATATTGTTAGTGAATCCTACCCCAATATAAGTAGCTAAGTTCATTGTAACACTACAGATCTCGGATAACTACTCCAACACTCCCTTTTTTATTAGGGCCCTAGGACGCTCCATCAAAGTATAACATGTACGTCCACAATGGGTTTACAGAGTCAGCCATCAAGAACTCCTCTATTTGTAATTATGATAGTTAAAATTCAACATATTTAGAGGATGAATCGACGGCTCCATCCCACCTTCTTCATTAAACTCAATAGGGATGCTTGTCAAAATTTGTAAATAGTGATGGTAGAAAACTTTGATCTCCCACACAAAGGTACCGTCTTCTTGCTCAATCACTTTATATCCTTTGCTCCACCAGATAAGCTTCCTCTGATGATATCTTTGCTCTAGATATGGGTGCTCTAGATAAGGAATTAACTGCCCCATCAACCAGTTTAAGCTCTCCAGGAGGTCTCAAATCAAACCCAACATGGATCTGCAATGCATTTAGCGTGTTAGCATACTAAAAAATAATAAGGTTTAATATTATTAAGATTAACCTTATTTTTAAATTCCACTCCCTGTAGATCAGCTAGTAAAGTCGTAGACTTATTTTTACCTATACTAACTACCTTGTAAGGGCCATCCCATCTAGATTTCAGCTTTCCTGGAAATAGCTCTCTATGTGCATCGTAGTACAAAACTAACTGTCCTTTCTTAAAGGTAAATTTCTTTGCTTTTAGATCATGCAACCGCTTCATCTGACACTTAGCCACTTCTTGGTGCAAAAAACTTTGCAATTTGAGCTCATCCAAGTGGGCTATAGTCATAAAATGCTCAAATAGGGCATCGTCATCACCCAGAGAATGATTGATTGTGAATCTAATGGTCGGCAACTCAATTTCTAAGGGCAAGACACACCCCTCCCCATAAACTAATTTAAATGAACTGTGGCCAGTAGCGCGCTTAAACATCGTGTTATACGTCCAAACCACCACATATAATTTTGTATCCAAGTCCCCTTTCTTTTTGAAGACTATCTTGGATAGGATACCCACAAGCTGCTTATTAGTACTTTCAACTTGTCCATTTACTTGCAAATTATACGGAGTCTTCTTATTGTGCTTAATTTTCCATGCTAAAATCAAGCTTTTAATTACCTTGTTCAAAAAATGGGTTCCACAGTTCGATACTATTTCCTTTGGCAGGCCGAATGGCAAATGATTTGTTCAAGTAGGAAATTGGCAGTCTCTTTTGCATTGTCCTGCCTCGTCGCACATGCTTTCTTTTGACATGTATTGCATCTCTTAGGAAGCCATAGCCAATGTAGCTTGGCAAGAAATGGTATTACCAATATTGGTTGAGAATCAAATGATGAGAGGCTGTAGCAAGGTATGCACCCCAAGCTATGGTGGCCAAGAGTATTTACCCTCTTAGATGGTGGGAGGTTGAGACCTCAAACAAGAAATGTTTGTAAAATGGAAAAAAGATGCCTCACATGTTACATCTCCACCTTTTATACTTAATCCCTAACCTACTCTAGACTAAAGTGACTTATGCTTTATTACAATTGAGAGCGAAATTTTGGTGCCGGAAAGTGCTTAAAAATAGCAAAAAATTATGAATATCAATGGAAAAATATTCACTGTCAAAGGCGGCGGCTCGATCTAGGACGATTTTAAGCGCCAAAGTGCTTTAAAGGTGCCCGAGCGACACTTGTTGATTTTTCATAATTTTTCAGACAGTCGTGCGGGTTGACACGAGCTACTGGCCAATGCGGGATGCTAAGCCGGACGCCCAGGATTTTTCAGAGCTCGATTCCGAGTCCGGACGGGGAAATGGCCAAGAAACCGGTCAAGATGCGAAGAGGTGGACAAAATTTGGTCAAAATGGGCAAGTGACCCTTGGGAGCCCAAAATTTAAATGTAGCATGACATTTCACATGAAATGTGGATGAAGAAATCGTGGAGAGGAGCACGCAGACAGGCGCCGAAAAATGCGCTTCATGGTTGATCATGCATCATCCAGCCTGCAAACAACCCCCCCAATCATCATTGCCCCTCATTTCCCTCTGTATGCAGACTCTATCGCCGCCCTTCGCTCGCGCAATGATGCCCTCTTTGGAGAATTCTGATTTCAGTCTTTCTCTCTCCTCCCTCTCTCTCTTCTAAAGGCAAGTTCATGTGGGGAGAAGAAGGAAGAAGAAAGAATGGTGGAGGCTTGTCCGGCATGGATCGGATTGCTCCACGGGCTGAGAATGGTGATTTGTGATGTTGCTGGACATGAAGTGCTGCTGTTTTTCAAATCTACAGCCATGGACACAAAACCCGAAACACGTAAATAAGCGGTAATTTAAAATTTTCAAAGGAAATTTGAGCTTTTATGGCTTTTGATGGATGAAATATTGTTCATGTGGGATAAAAATTGTTCATGTTACTGTTATCTATGAGTTCTTGCTGGTCATAATCAAAAAATCAGAAAAATATGCATTTTATGGTTCAAAATAATACATTAAAACACGTAAAACATGAAAAACAAGGAAAAAAGAGAGTTTTTGGCATAAAAATGAAAAAATGGATAGGAACATCAACTAAACTTTCATTTTTTTGCAAGAAGGAACTAAGGGCCACAGCCCATAACCTGTTTTGAATTTCCAACAATTAAATAATGCAAGAAAATAAGGAAAAATAGGAAAAAACTATGAAAAATAGGGGAAAATTGCATTTTGGGTTCCGAAAAATAAGGATAAATAAGAACAATGTTTGTGAATGTTTGTGGGGGCTGAAGCATGAGGATTTGCCTCAGTTCAACCCCACCTTCTTGTTCTAGTGTGGTTTTTTTCCGCTTTCTATACATAAAATGATGTCAAAATTGTTGAGCAGTGCGCGAGGGAGACGAGGAACGTAGGAAGAGAGTGGAGAAGAGAGACACGAGACACCGAAAGTGGAACCCCAAAAGTGCATCAAGTGAGCACACATAGTTGAAATATATAGAGGGGACCAGGGATGCTATATATAGACAAACTATATATAGCTAATACCCCCGCTCAAATAAAGGTCCCTAACTGTGGATGAAAAAACCCTTGGGGGTTCAAGGGAAAAACCCACAGCTCTATATAGCCCTACTACTATATTAATATTGAAATATGATTACAAAGTTGAAAGGAGCTAAATCACTCCTGAATATACAAGTGCATGTTTGTAGGCATCAAAGGAGCTACATCACTCCTTAATTACTATAGATAAATGAAGGAGCTACATCAATCTTGAATTACAATAGATGAAGTAATCAAAGGATATAAAGGACCATGAAATTGCTTTATGTTGAGTGTGGATATAATCCGCTATGCAACATAATCTGTGACATCAAAAACTTAATAGAAAATTTTATATCAACATTAGAATACAATCACAATGTCATAAATCAATTCAGCAGCTAGAATATACGATGAAAATTTCATCAGCTCATCAGCTAGAATATATGAAATAGCAGCTGGCATACCACCAGCAAATGGAAAGAAGAATGGACGAGATGAGCATTATCAAGACGAAAACATTAGTTGCAACATCATTTCCTTAGCTAGAATAGATAAAATATCAAGTAGAATAAACATAAGCTTGAACAAACGAGTCAGCTGGAAATAGACAAACAACAGCTGAAAACAATGAAACATCAGTAAGAAAGAACAAAACACAACTGGGAACAACGAAACATCAGCTGAAATAGACGAATAACAGCTGGAAACAATGAAACATCAGCTGGAATAGACAAACATACTGGAAACAACGAAACATCAGCTCGTATATCATAAGCTAGAATAGACAAACATTAGCTGAAATAGAATAGGAAATGAAAAGAATGAAGCATTAGCTGGAACAACTCAAGAGCTAGAATAAAGAAGAATAAAGAACAAAACATGATTTGGAACAACTCAACAACCAGCTACAATAAAGAAGGAAACATCAGCTGGAACAACTCAACAGCTGGAATAATAAGGAACGAAACATGAGTTGGAATAATAAGGAACAAAGCATGAGCTGGAATTACTCTCAACAGCTAGAATAAGGAATGAAACATCAGCTGGAATAACTCAACAGCTAGAATAAGAAATGAAACATCAGTTGGAACAACTCAACAGCTGGAATAATAATGAAACATCAGCTGGCATTAGCTGTAATATAGACAAAATGATATGAAACGTAGCATGAAGAGCCAAAAATCAGCTGGAAGAAAGAAACATTTAAAATAATCAAATGATGAACAAAATACCGACAATCATCAGCTGGAATATAACGAGATGAATATTATGATCATTAAAATATCATCAGCGCATCAAATATAAGCTGGAATACGATCATCAGTTGGAAGGAATAATAGAGGAGATGCAAACAAATTATGAGCTCGAAAATGAAACGTCAACAGCTATATCATATCTAAATTCTTGAACCATCAAGTGGTGTAATGAAAGCATGAAAGATGAAATACTAGCAATTAAAATGATGAGAAATTGTACTAAATTGTGCAAATGAAACATCAACAGAAATGTCATACCATCAGCTGGAATATCAAGAGCTCATCAGCTGCAACATCAACCAAAGATCATCAGTTGGAAACATAATATCAAGACAAAACATTTGCTAGAAAACAGATCATCAACTAGAATATCATTAGCCCATTAGCTGAAACATAAAATAAGACCCTAAAAAACGTGATAGATAGTGACTTTGGAAGCATTGCTGATAGTGATAGGCCTATACAGACCTCCTCCTCTTCATCTGATTCAATAATCATACACACTAATTTATTAGAACTCTGCTCCAATTTGCTTCCAAGAAGCTTTTTCTCATCTTCCAAAGCATCACTACTTGTTGTATTTCCATCCTTTTTCAAGCTGGAAAACTGCTTGTTATCTTCGAAAGCACTGCTTGTTCCATTCCCATCCTGTTTCAAGCAATTAAACTGTTTGCTACCATCCTTCAAGGTACCAACTGATCCATGTCCATCCATGTGGTCTGTCTTTTGAGATTTGGTCCCTTTTTGCTTCTCCTCTGATGATGCCTTTCTCTTTCTTGACATGGCTTAGTCAAACTGCTTGATATTTTCTAAAGCACTGCTTGTTCCATTCCCATCCTGTTCCAAGCTAGCAAACTGCTTGTTATATCCCACCTTTAATATGCACTCACAGTATTCTTCTCTATTAGCTCCAACTTTATGTGGACTCCGCTTCACCTCCAACACCTCTGCATCGTAGTATTCAAAGCACTTTGAAAGAGGCCGCCGACAGGCAACACAGAGAATCATACCAGGGTGAACATCTTTACACTGATAGTCCTGCAAGGCTTGAGATGCTGGACGAATCATCTGCTTTGCTTCTCCAGCAGACTTGAAATAGTCCTGCATGGCTTGAGATGCTAGACGAATCATCTGCTTTGCTTCTTCAATAGACTTGAAGTGATGTGAAGGCCAAAGCTCATCTTCCTCAACGAAAAAAGTCTTGAAAATGTAGCCTTGAATCCGTAATTGTAGGAGCATGATAAAGCCCTGCAATTTCTAGTGATCTCCATAGCTGCTCATCTTCCTCAACAGAAAAGTCTTGAAAATGTAGCCTTGAGTCCGTAATTGTAGGAGCACGATAAAGCCCTGCAATTTCTAGTGATCTCCATAGCTTGAATATGTCAACTACTATAGAGGTTAATGACTTGGGATCTTCACCATATTGTAAGAAAAGGCAAATGGAAGCCACATGGAGAGCATCTATTCTAATTCTACTAGGCAAGGCCAAAGCATATCTTATCTTCCCTCTTTGTTGCCAACAGAATGCATATTCCTGCTTCATGTACTTTGAGTAGCCTAATGCATTCCTTTATGTAGAAAACTGACGTCCCCCACTAACAAAGCACTGTTCACCATCATAGTTTAGAATGATAAAAGTACAATCACATGCAACAAAATATTTTGCTGGTCTCAATTTGGGACATTGCCTTTGACATCATAAAACATAGCTTTGCCTAGAGACCAAAAGATAGAGCTACTTCTCCTCCAATAACTGTCAATGAAATGCATTTCATAATACTCTATGTGCTTACTCTGAGATAAGCAGTCCGCTGGTGCTTGCCGATTGTGTTTCTAACCTTTTTGTAGTGATTTGGACCAGTCTGCCATATGACAAACCTCTCAGGATGCTGGTTCAACATTTGAATAACCATTCCACTCACAGCGTCATTTATGCTTTGTGCTTCTGAAGATCCTCCCACAACCAAAACCACTTGGAGTACAATGAGTTTGTGAGTGCTACGATCCTTGAGGACTAGACCTTCACCATCACCATCGTTGTTATCACAGTGATAGTTCTTCCTATCACTTTTGTAATCAAGGAAAAAGTGCATGAATTCTTCTGACTTGGGAACAGAATGCTGTAAAGATGCTCTCTGAATGTCTGGTAATGGGGCTGGACGATTTGCTCTCTAAACTTGATTGGACTGGCTGGGTTAGCTCACTCTGATTCTTGTCTACAGCCATCCAAGCATGATCCCCGTTCTCCTCTGCCTTGTTCTGCAAGGGAAATTCCCCGTCCCCAGTGCTTTTGTCCATTTGACTGACTAAATTCCACTGCTGAACATCCTCTACGTTTAGGTTGAGAGAAAATCTCTGCGGCCTGTGCGTCGTGCAGAGATTGAGACCTCAGCTCATTGCCATATGCATATTCGTGTTGATCAGCGGGATAGATCCGTGAGGGATTGTGAATCGTCTACTGAAAGGTAACAGATCTGAAAGCCTGCATTGCGTGATGCAAGGCAATGCAGTGCGATATGGAATCATTGGACCTCACAAGAAAAGGATCCACGAGTGTGAGAGTTGTCCACGTAAGAGCTTCTCTACGGTAACAAACACAAAGCTGCTAGAAACCACGTGATAAATGAAGAAGAAACAACACGAAGGCTCGTTAAGCGACAAGCAAAAAGCTGAAACGAACGACATTACAGCTGAAGGAGCGAAGACATGGAAATAGAACAAAGAAAAAGCATGTGAAGTGATACATTGTTGTGAGGGAAGGGGATCAGGAGTTCCGCGTGACAGAGGACGGAACTGTCGTTGGACTCGAGGTGAACGGCGTTGCCGTCGGATTGCTTGTCGAAGGCCTCGGGGGCGCCGTCCATGGCGTAAGGCCAAGTCTGGGGTGGAGATGCCGGGGACCCATAAGGCCAAGTCCGGAGAGAATCGTGATAGCACTCTGTTGGTAATGCCAGGGTATGCATTCTGCTCCTGGATGATGAAAGGGCACCGAAACAGTGTCGCGATGATGAAAGGGCACCGAAATAGTGCCACCACAATGCAGAGCGGACCAGAGACGTAGCCACTAGCGAGAAGACCGACTGACGGAGGGCGACTGCTGCAGGGATGGGGTGAAACGGGTAGCCAGCAACAAGCGGGACAATAGATGCCTCAATGCTATGCTTTATTCCTGCAAATTGGATGATGGAAAGAGGGTGCACGTCTTTTAGGGCATCGGCGATGGCAATGGCCCTGGGCTCTGATACCATGTTGAGCAGTGCGCGAGGGAGACGAGGAACGTAGGAAGAGAGTGGAGAAGAGAGACACGAGACACCGAAAGTGGAACCCCAAAAGTGCATCAAGTGAGCACACATAGTTGAAATATATAGAGGGGACCAAGGATGCTATATATAGACAAACTATATATAGCTAATAAAAATACCCTATAAACCTATCCAACGATGCAATACTTAAACGGAGAAGGGTAGAGAAGTTGAAATATGTCTAAATGCCGTGTGAAGTGATGGGAAAGTTGCTGATTTCTATGCATAGCATTTAGGACGGATGATAATTAAAATTAAGAGCTTAGTAGCACGAGAATCACCTCGGTGCTAAGCCCATGCAACGAAGCACGAACGGTAGTTGGAAACCATTAAAAGAATGATTTGCACTTGTGCACGATACTGTTTTGCTAAATGTTTGAGCACTAGACATCCACCAAATGCATGGAGCATGAAACGAATTTAAGAGTATCAGTGGTTAGCTCCTGGACATGCATTGCAATTGGTTTATCATGACATGACCTACGTTGAGAGGCAGTGAGATACCCATGCTGTAGGCTAGTCGTGGGATCATAAAGGGGAAATCAAGTAAGGACAATGGTACATTCCTGGATACGCTTATTTGGTACCTTGAGCGACGTTTGTGCGAAATGTCTAAATGTTGAGCGACGCATCGAGGGGCCAATCCCCAAGGTGTAGGAGAGTCGCAGAGGGTTGACGGCATTCAGCCGTAGGAGGAACCCCATGTGTATGTGATTCGAGCCTTTTGGCTATGTGAAAGGGACTCCCTCTGAGGAGTAATATTGGGTTAGGATCAGTTGGACTACAACGTATTACAAACGCAATGTGCAGGAAGGCAGAGATTTTGATAGACGCTCCTGGCCGCGAGGCCGAGGGGTTGTCTTGTGCATAGTGACGAGGTCCGGCTAGTGCATGAGCCAGTGCCGGCCCGTTTTTAGGTCCCTCAGTGGTGCGTCTGCCGGGAGCTGCTTAAAAGTGGCAGTTCCCGAATCCTGGTTGTTTAGGGACCAACTAGCAGTTTATGCCAGAGGATACTGAGCTTGATCCGTTATTTATTGATAAGCATCGTCTAGCAGAAATCCAAAAGCAAGAAAGAGACGAAAGAGCTAGGCGACGTGCTGAAATTTTTAGGAGATATTCTCCTAAGCGTAGCGGCGCTGAACCCTTACGAGGGGGTGGATCTAGTGGTCTTAGGACCACAAGCAGTAAGTTAGGAGAAGGTGGAAGCTCTAGTGCTCCCCTTTCTGCCATAAGCCAGTCCATATTAATTGTGGGAGGTGTAACCCCACCGTCCCCTATTCCTAGTGCAAATCCAATCCTCGTCATGGCGCAGCCTATTGCAATTCCAGCAGGAACGACGGATTTGCCGGCTCTAGGTTACCCGCTACCCATTTTTAATGGGCTAGTTGAGGAAGATGCAGAACTCCACATTAGGGAGTTTTAAAAGCTGATGTTTAACTGTCCCATTCAAGAGGAAGGACATTTGATGATGTTCTTCAATATGACTCTCAAAGGAAGAGCCGCTATATGGTATCATGGTTTAGAAGCCGGAACCATATTGAACATTGATGCATTTTATGGAGCTTTTCGAAGGGAGTTTGCCCCTGAAAGGGGTGGGCAATATTGGTTGCGTGTACTCAACGTGACCCGCCAAGAACCGCACGAAGATATTCGTGCTTATGCGAAGAAGATAAAAGAGGTTTTCCGTAAGTTGAACACCTCTATTCCTATCCCCGCAGCTGCCCAATTGCAATATTTCCTACATGGGTTGGACTTTAATATCCAATTGCAGTTGAGTAGTGTCCCCTTGGGGGATATAGATACTGCCATTACACGAGCACAAGAGGTGGAATCCCGACTACAAGCAGCCTATGCTTCTAGAGGCAACTCGAACATGGGTTTAGTATTGGGAAACAATATGGCAATAGCCAATGGCAGTAGTGGTCAAGGGATAGTGATGGCTAATCCTAATGGGAGAGGGAACATAATGCAGAATGTCCCTTTATTACCAGCTCCCCCTAGCATGTCGATGCCTACGGGCAGTCAAATGGCTCCAAGTAGTGGAGGCCAGGCGGTCAATTCTAGCACCATGCCTGCAGCTCAACAGCCTGTGCCTAATCGAATTGTTAGGCCGATTGAACGACATGGTAATGACCAAGGCTATGAGTCGAGTTCTTCCAATGTTCTTGGCGAGGTTAAGGACATGATGAAGCATTATACCGACATGATTACGGAGCAATATCGACAAATAGCCGTTGATGTCAACTTCCTTAAAAAACAACAAAATTTAATAGGAAGTAGATACCCGGAGGAGGGTGCACCGTTGAGGTTTAGTTGCAAATGGTGTGGCGGGCAGCACTATCCAAGGAATTGCCCAAATGTTAAGTGCGATATTTGTGGAAAATCTGGCCATTTAGCAGCTACTTGCTGGAGTAAGATCAGTTCCCTCCAGCGAGGAAGTCGGCAACCAGGGCCTGTCAATCATCGTGCCCAAGGAAATGACTCCCAGCCAGAAAATGGGCCTAAACAAATACTTCAACGACCAAAGACTACAGTGGAAGAGCTACCAAGTGGTAGTGGGGTTAGTTTGATTGAGGCTGTACGCGTTAATGATGCTGAAACCTCTAATTTGCGTGCTGTTCTTACAAGAGGTCAAAAGGGTAGAGAAGCCGACAAGGATAAGCCTGTCGACGGGAACCCTAAACAAGGCGACAAAGGAACACAAGTTTTGGATCCTGCCCTAGAAGGGGGACCTTTGAAGCCCGTAGAGAGTAAAGCCGATAAGGAACCACCAAAGAAGAAGGTGAAAGTTAAGAAAGAGGCAATGAAGCCAGTTCAGTGACCTAAGGAGCGGATGGTTTGGCGTGAAAAGCGAGCTCTACCAAACTATCATGAATTCGATTTGGCGGGCTCTCTTTGCGAAGTCAAGCCGGATGTGGATCTTCTACAGCTTATTAAGCTTTCCCCAGGAGTGCGTAAGGAATTTAGAAAGATCCTACGTACCGGGTATATTGTAGAACCTTTGGGTATTGCACGAGTTGGTGATGACTGGTTCGAGCATGCTGAGAAGCATTGCCCAAGGGTTGCAGCCTATGTCGATGGGATATTAGTAGATTATGCCATTGTCGACACAGGATCATCTGTTAACATTATGAGTTCTGAACTGATGGAAAGGTTGGGTCTTGCGATTCAGAAAGATACTTCCACAATTCTCAGAATGGCAGATGACAGTTTGAGACAGCCGGAAGGCTGCATTACTAAGGTCCATGTCACTGTTGCAAATGTAGAATGCATGTTGGACTTTAGGATGATTCGTTTTGCAGGGCGGCCAAGTTACCAAGTATTACTCGGACGACCTTGGATCTTGCAAGCGGACTGCCAAGTAGATATACCTGCCGGTCGACTGATATTCGGCAGAGGTGCCCAGCGTGTGGTGGTTGATGCTTATCCTGAGTCCCCGCAGAGTGAGAGAGCTCCTCTATCTTCTACAGAATTGGAGACATTAGAAGATTTATCTGCCAGTGAGACATCATCGAGTGATGAGTCCAAAGAGGGATCCACCACGGAGGACATCTATCAGGTCACTTTGAACGAGCCGATAGAGGGCCAAGATCGTATAAGAGATGCAGATGTTATCGAGCTAGACCTTGGTACGCTTGATGATTCGCGGCCAATCAAATTGGGGTCTATGCTCAGTACAACAGAAAGGGAGGACTATGTGGCCTTGATCCAGGAATTCCGTGATATCTTTGCCTGGAGTTATGATGAGTTGAGAGGCATCCCTCCTAGTCTTGCTGTTCATACAATTCCGTTGAAAGAGGGGAGTCGTCCTGTACGGCAGAAAGTAAGGCGTATGCCTTTTGAATTGAGGGACGGCCTGTTTGAAGAGTTACAGAAGCTTCGAAAAGCGGGTTTGATTTTCCCTGTACAACACACGGAATGGTGTTCGCCAGTTGTGATTAGAAAGAAGAAGAATAATCAAATCCGTTTATGTGTAGACTTTAGGGAGCTGAATAAGCAGACAGTTAAGGACTACTACCCGTTGCCATTTATTGACCAGATTTTGGATCAATTAGCGGGTAGGGCGATATATTCGTTTATGGATTGCTTCGCAGGATATAACCAAATGGCAATTGCAGAAGAGGATAAGTTGAAAACAACTTTTATCACTGTATTTGGTACTTTTACGTACCATGTGATGGCCTTTGGCTTATGCAATGCGCCTGGTTCGTGGCAACGAACAGCAGATAAGACGTTCGGTGACATATCCCCTGAAGAGTTGAAGGTGTTTATTGATGACTTAGGGGCTGCCACCGTGAGAGAAAGGCAGTTGATCATTTTGAGAAAATGCTTTGAGCGCTGTAGACAATTTTGCATCGCCCTAAACCCACAGAAGTGTGTTTTTGGAGTACCTTATGGGCTATTGTTGGGGCATGTGGTCAGTTCGGTAGGAATTGCGACAGACCCCGAGAAGGTCAAAGTTATAGTTGCCATGGGTCCACCACGCACTCCGAAAGAGGTTCATAGCTTTCTGTCTTCGGTTGGTTACTACCGTAGATTCATTAACGCCTTAGCAGAAAGAACGTTGCCACTTACAAATTTATTGTCCTTTAGCTGTTCGTTTGTATGGGGTGACCCTTGTAAGGTAGCATTCGAGGATGTGAAACAAGAGCTAGCAAGAGCGCCCGTTTTAAAAGCACCTAAAAGAGGTGAGGTGTTCTATATATTTTCAGTAGCCACCATGTATAGTATCAGCTGCTGTTTAGCCCAAATTTGGGAAGAGAAGTGGTACCACCCGATTGCTTTTGCTAGTCGAAAGCTGGGGGTATCCGAAATCAATTACACCTACATGAAGAAGCTGTGTCTAGCGATGGTCTTTGGGACCAAGAAATTCAGGCATTACATTCTCTATGAGAAAGTCGTACTTTATACGAACGCGGAGGGACTTCGACTATTGATGAATAAGCTACAGCCGCCTGACCGTCTAGCGAAGTGGTTAATCACTTTGCAGGAATTTGATTATGAAATCAAGAGTAAGCCACCAAGGTTGCAAGGCATCGTGGAATGTCTAGTGGACTTTGGGGAGCCGAAAGAATCTGTGGCTGAAGGTAGTGACATGGAGATGATATTTAAAATAGATACGGCATCTATTCCCTCCTGGTATGCTGCAATAACGCATTATTTATCAACGGGAGAGGTGGGATCCGAGTTATCTAAGGCTGAGAAAAGGAAAATTAAGCAGCAAGCGGTAAAGTTTGCCTTGATCGCAGGTACATTATATCGGCAAGGGGTTGATGACATCTATCGCCGATGTGTGATGCCTGACGAGGTGCCATTCATTTTGGAAGAGTGCCATGATTCTGCTTGCGGTGGCCATTTTGCTGGACGACTCACAGCACAAAAGGCTTTAAGAGCAGGTTATTGGTGGCCTGCCATCTTCCAGGATGCGTTTGCGTATGTTAAGAGATGCGATATTTGCCAACGACATGATAGTCGAGAGAATAGGAAACGACCACTCACCCCTATTATGGCGATACTTCCATTTGAGAAGTGGGGAATAGACTTTGTGGGTCCTATTACTCCGTCATCGACTACGCAAAAGAGGTACATCATTGTCGCAATTGACTACTTCACAAAGTGGTCAGAAGCACGTGCAACAAGGAAAGATGATGCTAAAGAAACTGCTAGTTTCCTTTTAGAGCAGATAATATGCCGGTTTGGTCCGCCGAAAGAATTAGTGTCGGACCGCGGAACTCATTTCCTGAATAAGGTGATCAAAGGTTTGACAGAGTTGTGGAACATCAAGCATAACAAAACAACCCCATATAATCCGCAAGCTAATGGTCAGGTTGAAAGCACCAACAAGCAGCTTGTGGGCATCCTGTCCAAAATTGTGTCGGAAAAGAAACGGGATTGGGATAAAAAGTTATACGTGGCAGTGTGGGCCTATAATACGACTTTCAAACGAGCCACTGGCCATACCCCGTTCAAGTTAGTATATGGGGAGGAGTGTGTCTTGCCTTTAGAAATTGAGCTGCCGACTATTCGGTTTGCCATCAATCATTCTTTGAGCGGTGAAGACGCTCTTTTTGAGCGCTTGACGACACTGGCACATTTAGATGAGCTTAAGTTGCAGAGCTTATTGCACCAAGAAGTAGCGAAGCGCTGAATGAAGAAGCTACACGACCTTAAAGCCAAGAAATACACCTTCAAGAAAGGACAGCTTGTTCTGTATTATGACGCACGACGTGAATTATTCCCAGGCAAGCTAGAACCCAAATGGGATGGGCCTTATAAGATCGTTAGAATAGGAAAGAATAAATCTACAGTGTTGTTAGCTGACCTTGAAGGGATAGAATTTAAAAATAAGGTTAATCTTAATAAGATTAAACCTTATTACTTCTGATTGTACTAATGCTATGACTGCCTTGCAGGTCTAGGCAAGATCGATCAAATATCTGCAAGGAAATCGTGATAGAGGTTGATGGGTCGTCTGATCCCTTATTTAGAACACCCATATTTAGAACAGAGGTATCATCAGGGGAAGCTCATTTGGTGGAGCAAAGGATACAAGGTGATTGAGCAAGAAGGCGGGGCATTCATTTGAGAAATCAAGGTCTTCTGCTATCACTGCCTACAAATTTTGACGAGCATCCCTGTTGAATTTAATGATGATGGAGGGATGGAGCTTACAGTCCACCCGTTGCATATGCTGAATTTCAATTACCATAATTACGAGTAGAGTTCAGGATGGCGGGATATGTAAACTTTTTATGGACGTACACCTTGTACTTTGATGGGGCGTCCAGGGGTGCATGCAAAAAAGGAAGTGTAGGAGTTGTCATCCGAGACCCCCGACGATGCATTATCATGAAGTTAGCCGCTTATCTCGGGGCGAATTTTACCAATAATATGGCAGAATACAAAGCCCTGATCATGGGTTTGAATATTGCAAAGAAGGGTGGTATCCGCCAGTTGTTGGTGAAAGGGGACTCTCAGTTGGTTTTAAATCAACTCAATGGGATGTATATGGTACGAAACCCCATCCTTTGTATGTACCATCATACTGCCATAGCCCTGCTTGACGAATTCGATAGAGTGTCTTTTCAGCTGATTCCACGGAATTGGAATCAGTTTTCTG
Source organism: Lygodium microphyllum (assembly GCF_053477565.2). Lineage (NCBI taxonomy): Eukaryota > Viridiplantae > Streptophyta > Polypodiopsida > Schizaeales > Lygodiaceae > Lygodium > Lygodium microphyllum. Next base: position 65,543,941 of record NC_141164.1, on the reverse strand, counting down.
ATTCATTGGCTAATCTTGCGTATGAAGAGGACCTCTTCTTTAATTGTGGCCCTTGTCCCGATATATCTATTGATGGTGAGACAGGACCTGGTCATTTGTGGGGTATGCTTTCTGAACATGCCCTCTTTGGCAGACGATGGTTGATTTGGGTGATGCAGAGGGTAAGCGAGACTCATCTACCTTTATTATCGGGGACCCATAGACTGATTCGACGACATGTGATGCGAACACCTCTTGCGATATACGCAGGAGGGATAGGTCATAATTTAATGCACCTAGTTTAGGGCTATGCGCCTTTGTTCCCCTGGGAATAGTATGCTTTGATGTCTATCATGGTTGTTTCCAGGTGGATGTTCTGCATAGTATTGTTTGATTTCATTAGGCCAAGAGGGCCGATTCAGTTTTGTAGCAAAGTCATGTCTGATTTCATTAGGCCAAGAGGGCCATTTCCCTGTCTAGTGCGGGTGCGTTTAATTGGGTTTTTGTTTAGTGTTGTGCTGGACAGGTTTCGCGGTTCGTGGAATTTTGTGGAGCCTGGAGGAGCCTTTGCTGCGATGGAAGCTTCTTGTGGCCAATCCAGGTGATACCTCTCCTTTACGAGTACCTTTCTTTCCTGTTATATGTGTATTTGTACTTGTTGAGGGGATATTTTTTAGGGGCCAGCAACCAAGGCATGAAGTCCCAGGTTTAGGTTGAGTATGTTTGAGGGCGGTCGGAGTAGTCATTGCCTCCTGTAAAGACATTGTTAGACATTGAAAGACCTGTTTTAGAAGGCAGTCCTAGTGGCTCTGTTCTGCTAGCCTGCTCGGCAGCCGTCCTAGGAGTTCTTGTTAGTAGTGAGGCAGTTAGAGAAGCCTGCTAGAAGATAATAATGATGATACCAAGACATCCTGAATATCCTAAAAGATGAATATAAATGCGAAGGTGTGTAAAAAGGGGTTCTAGCCCCTATCAAAAGAGGAAAACAAAAAACTGAAAATATATACGCCGTTGCTCATTGCTTTGCGAAGGCCTGGTAGGTTCCTGGGGACGAATCAGACCCGGGGCCGATACCTTGTCTTCCTCGGGGTGGCTTCTTGCTGGAAAAATAATATCACAACAAGGAAGGTTGGAGCGAAAATAAAAGTGAGCGTTAGAAAAGGATTAAGTGTTGCCTTGCGAGGGCTTGGTAGGTTCTTGGGTGCCGAGACAGGTCCTGAGACCGATGCCCTATTCTCCTTGGGTCACTACGCTCAGCTCCCTCCTTTTTACATGCCCAAGTATGTTCATCCAATAAAAATCCTAAAAGAAGACATGTACTGAAAGAAAATATTCTTTGCTCAGGCTATAGGAGTCCTCGCCTTGTAGGAGCTCCTAGTTGTGTTGTCTTTAGTTGGTCAGTAGTTTAGACTACCACTTAGGGCAACCTCTTTGGCAGTTCTTTTTAGTTTGGCTGTGTTGGAGCAGTTGGTTAGTGACTCACTTCGGATCTTCTATTAGATGATGCTAGGCCTATTCCTTGTGGATATCATGCCTTGGTTCTGTCCAGGGGTAGGGGGAGCATTGTGCTGAGTTTTATTATCTATTTGTTTTGTATCAGTTTGATGCTTCTTTGGTTGTTTATGTGCAGATATGTTCGTGGATTCGACGGGCTGAGTCGCCCTATCCCGTGGTCGCCAATGAGAGCGGAATTTTGGTGCCGGAAAGTGCTTAAAAATAGCAAAAAATTATGAATATCAATGGAAAAATATTCACTGTCAAAGGCGGCGGCTCGATCTAGGACGATTTTAAGCGCCAAAGTGCTTTAAAGGTGCCCGAGCGACACTTGTTGATTTTTCATAATTTTTCAAACAGTCGTGCGGGTTGACACGAGCTACTGGCCAATGCGGGATGCTAAGCCGGATGCCCAGGATTTTTCAGAGCTCGATTCCGAGTCCGGACGGGGAAATGGCCAAGAAACCGGTCAAGATGCGAAGAGGTGGACAAAATTTGGCCAAAATGGGCAAGTGACCCTTGGGAGCCCAAAATTTAAATGTAGCATGACATTTCACATGAAATGTGGATGAAGAAATCGTGGAGAGGAGCACGCAGACAGGCGCCGAAAAATGCGCTTCATGGTTGATCATGCATCATCCAGCCTGCAAACAACCCCCCCTAATCATCATTGCCCCTCATTTCCCTCTGTATGCAGACTCTATCGCCGCCCTTCGCTCGCGCAATGATGCCCTCTTTGGAGAATTCTGATTTCAGTCTTTCTCTCTCCTCCCTCTCTCTCTTCTAAAGGCAAGTTCATGTGGGGAGAAGAAGGAAGAAGAAAGAATGGTGGAGGCTTGTCCGGCATGGATCGGATTGCTCCACGGGCTGAGAATGGTGATTTGTGATGTTGCTGGACATGAAGTGCTGCTGTTTTCCAAATCTACAGCCATGGACACAAAACCCGAAACACGCAAATAAGCGGTAATTTAAAATTTTCAAAGGAAATTTGAGCTTTTATGGCTTTTGATGGATGAAATGTTGTTCATGTGGGATAAAAATTGTTCATGTTACTGTTTTCTATGAGTTCTTGCTGGTCATAATCAAAAATTCAGAAAAATATGCATTTTATGGTTCAAAATAATACATTAAAACACGTAAAACAAGGGAAAAAGAGGGTTTTTGGCATAAAAATGGAAAAATGGATAGGAACATCAACTAAACTTTCATTTTTCTGCAAGAAGGAACTAAGGGCCACAGCCCATAACCTGTTTTGAATTTCCAGCCATTAAATAATGCAGGAAAATAAGGGAAAATAGGGAAAAACTATGAAAAATAGGGGAAAAATGCATTTTGGGTTCCGAAAAATAAGGATAAATAAGAACAATGTTTGTGAATGTTTGTGGGGGCTGAAGCATGAGGATTTGCCTCAGTTCAACCCCACCTTCTTGTTCTAGTGTGGTTTTTTTCCGCTTTCTATACATAAAATGATGTCAAAATACCCTATAAACCATCCAACGATGCAATACTTAAACGGAGAAGGGTAGAGAAGTTGAAATATGTCTAAATGCCGTGTGAAGTGATGGGAAAGTTGCTGATTTCTATGCATAGCATTTAGGACGGATGATAATTAAAATTAAGAGCTTAGTAGCACGAGAATCACCTCGGTGCTAAGCCCATGCAACGAAGCACGAACGGTAGTTGGAAACCATTAAAAGAATGATTTGCACTTGTGCACGATACTGTTTTGCTAAATGTTTGAGCACTAGACATCCACCAAATGCATGGAGCATGAAACGAATTTAAGAGTATCAGTGGTTAGCTCCTGGACATGCATTGCAATTGGTTTATCATGACATGACCTACGTTGAGAGGCAGTGAGATACCCATGCTGTAGGCTAGTCGTGGGATCATAAAGGGGAAATCAAGTAAGGACAATGGTACATTCCTGGATACGCTTATTTGGTACCTTGAGCGACGTTTGTGCGAAATGTCTAAATGTTGAGCGACGCATCGAGGGGCCAATCCCCAAGGTGTAGGAGAGTCGCAGAGGGTTGACGGCATTCAGCCGTAGGAGGAACCCCATGTGTATGTGATTCGAGCCTTTTGGCTATGTGAAAGGGACTCTCTCTGAGGAGTAATATTGGGTTAGGATCAGTTGGACTACAACGTATTACAAACGCAATGTGCAGGAAGGTAGAGATTTTGATAGACGCTCCTGGCCGCGAGGCCGAGGGGTTGTCTTGTGCATAGTGACGAGGTCCGGCTAGTGCATGAGCCAGTGCCGGCCCGTTTTTAGGTCCCTCAACAATCCATCCCGGCCTAAAAGAGCTTTGTCCTCAAAGATGAAATTACATTAAATACAAGGATGGAAACAAGTAAGGAGGTAGAGTAGAGGATGCATAATCCATGATAAACTACAAAAGCTAATCTTCAATAAATGGTCTTCATAGGATAGGAGTAATTGTCATGAAACAAAGAGCAGGGCTGAATAGGGTAGTTGAAGTAAAAATGCCCATAACTTCTGGCTAAAGTGTCCAAATTCAGTGTTTGAGGTGTAGATATGAAATATGTAACCCAAGGCATCAACCTATACCCTCAAACTCATATTTTGATTGCGTCAGGGAAATTTAATTCATCACAGAATTTCTATACAACAAGCTGTCTCCTATTCCAAGACACATGAAGTCATCCCAAAATCAACCCGGATCATAAGGAATCCCCAAAAAATGGTTTTCATCCATCAAAGCATTGCTAACCTCACCCAAATAAAATGATAAAACATCATCAAAGCTTTCATAAGTGAGGTATTCTGCATAAAAGTTATTATCACCTCCACGATCAAAAGGCTATGATAAATCCCATCCATAATCCATAGATGCATTCATGTAAATCTCTGGATCATATGGGAATGAAAGATCACCAGCATTATTGTCAACACCTCCATAATCCAAGGTATCATACCCATAATCAAGAAGAAAGCTTGCTGAATCATTATCATAATCAATAGGTCTTCCAAGACAAGGGTAACCAATGCTCATTACACTTGTAGCATATCAGCTGCCTTTGCATTTCCATCAGTTGTTGATGAGGAATAAGCTTTCTTCCAATGCCATGAGGAGTATGGAACTCAAGAAAAATTGATACGTTAATATGCTTTGCCTTGCATTTATTGTCATGCCCAAGAGTGTTCTTCTCCTTGCATTTATAACATAGGCCCTTGGAAGTTATGTTGTCCAAGATATGACTTGACAAGAAGATGCCATGTACACCACTGAAAGAAAATTGATGAACATTTTCCCCATCTATCAAATGATAACCATAACCATGAGCTTGTTGTCCATGGTTTATTGCATAAGGCCGCACATAAGCATTTCCAATCCTTTGTGGTTGATGATAAAACACTTTTGGCTGAGAAGAAGAAGTATCCATGACATAGGCATGCTCATATACTTCTTTTCTATACATAGGGACCTGAATTTCTATAGGAGCATTTGATTGTCGTTGCTTCACACTCATAGGCAAGATTGATTTGAATGGAGGATTTTCCCAAATGGTTGATCATAAGTATGACTATGATTTACATGTTGTTGCTGCCCAAAAGAATTAGGGTCTGAATCGGCATAATCATCATGATCATAACCATAAAAAGAATGTTGCTTATAAGAACTATGCCCATACATTCCATCTTATGCTGCATATTCATGTCTAATCATGCCACCATAATCGAATCCATAACCATTCATTGGAGAAGCAACTGATCCCAACATATGTTGTCCATAGACATTACTTCTACTAGCAATAAAGTCTCCACATGCATGAGTTTGATGGTGCCCAACATTTCTACATAAGGTACAAGCACCATGTTGTCCATAAGACCCAAGACATGCATGATTTTCCATGCAACCATCAAAATTTTCATGTCTATCACTCCTGTGGTACATGCTGTCCATAGTGACTTGCTGGTACGAAATGAGCTCTATCTTGAAAAATATGAGTCCAAATAAGGTGTATGATAGCTTGACTCGAAGCTTAGGATATCTAGTATCAAGTAGAAATCTTGATTTGAATTTAGGAGTAACAATACCCCTCTCTATTTAAGAATTTTCAGAACTATCCACAATGAAGTGCTAGTGAACTGTCGGCACAAAATAGGCTCTAACTTGAGAAATATGTGTCCAAATAAAGTGTTTGATAGCTCCACTTGAAGCTTGTGATGCTTAGTATCCAGTCCAAGTTATTTTCTCGTTAGAATGAGTTGACAAGTTCCAATAGAAAAATTACCAAATCTGTCTTGTTATTACATCACCCCGTTTTGGCCTTGTTCTAAGTTTTGAATACTTCTTATCCAACTTGAGTCAATACCCAATACCGAGACACTCAAATGAGTAGGAGAGAGCTCTAGATGACTGGAATAGGTGAGAGTGACCTCTGTAAATTTCAAAAATGAAATAAATCTTGCTCTTGAGGTACCCAAGAAAAAGGTAATGAAAATCCAAGTCAAAATTCACCGATAGAGAAACACTTTGATCATAAGAGTGCCAGTGAACATGTATGGCCTGTCAATACCACTGCATACTCCAAACTACAAAAGTGTAGGGCTGAAATAGATTGCATTATACACTACAAGATATAGACCTTATAGCGACGTTTAAAGCGACGAAAATACAAACAACAAAATTTGCCCCCGTCGTCGCAAAAAGCGTCGTTATTGACGACGCCATAGAATCGTCGCTATACGCGTCGCTATATGCGTCGCTATATGCATCGCAAATGCGACGCATATAGCGACGGTTACAGACAATTTGCGACGCTGATAGCGGCGGCAATAGCGACGAGTGCAGTAAATTTGCGACGCAAATAGCGACGGTAACAGAGAAAAAAAAAATTTGTGGCAGTCTGCCACATATAGCACTGTGTGCTGTATGAGAGCCATACAAAATAGTTTTTGCACTGCTTCATACAAAGCGTTTGCAAACAAAAAGAATGTATACTGAAATCATAAAACTGATGGATGAAATAAATACATGATATCGCATAAAATGCGATTGGTACAATCATAAAACAATATCACTAATACATAGAAAATGTCTACATAGATCGGGCGACTAAAGACTAAAGGTATGTGAGCTCTAAGGATCCAAGGGCGAGCTACAAATCGTCGTCCCTCGAAAGCTCTTCCCGCTGTAAAGGAGCATCAAACGGATTCTGCAGAAAAAGAAACAACATATCAATCCACCATACAATAATGCATTCAAATATCTCATGGTAACTACGGACAAGAAAGATGAGTGACTTACTGGGCCGCCGCGTCTATACAATTGGTCGATCAATGATCTGAGACCGTGCCTCTCCGCATATCGAGTCTCAAGGCCTTGCGGATAGCGATTTGTAATGGAGTGCTGCAAAGAAAACAAAATGCTAACTGTTAGAAACATGATTGTCAGTACAAAGAATATCTCAAAAAAACAAATAAGCAAAACAAAAGAGAATCTTACAAAGTCCTCCAAATATGTCCTGTGGCCGCCACTCCCAAGATGATGTACCGATCCGGCCTCGATTCGTGCCCTCGCCGCCTCCCGCTGCTGACTCCAACGTCCTGGCAAATTTGTAGCCTCCTCCCTCAGTCGGTGCCAGTCGTCTGCATCTAACCACTCGGGCTTTGGAGCCCCACTCTTGATTGCCTTGCGTGCGTCGGATCGTCTATGTGACATGTATGCACGCATGCAATCCATCATCCAGCCCGTAGAGAATCTATCCACTGCGGCTGGCACCGGGAACTCCTCGTGCAAGGATGCTACTATGTACTCCTTGCTCCCCTCCGGTATGTTCCTCCAATGATCCAGGACGTTGTGCCGAAAAACTTGTTGGCACAACTCCCTCATGCGAGCCATCACCCTCCTCCCCTCATCATTCATGATAATGGCTCCTGACCTGCCATCCACTAGGTATCCATAATCCCTAGGAGTGTGCCGTGTATGGGCCCTCTCCCATCTCCGTCCACGCTCCTGGGCATATCCAGGAGATCCCTGAACATCCGGTGTACCGACGGGGGTACCCTCTCCCGGAGTGCCACACAAAGGGGTGCCGCCAGAGGGTGTGCCACCAAAAGGAGTGCCACCAGAGGGGGTGCCACCAAAAGGAGTGCCACTAAAAGGCATGACATCTGCCGACGGCTGCGCAAAAGCCGGAGTAACTGGAGTGGACATCCCCACAGGTGTGACAAATCCTGGCGGTGACCGAGCTCCAGCTGAACGACGAGACGGAGACATCGCGTCCGTGTCTCCACAGCAGCACCCCCCTAATCCTCCTGCAGTCGCAGTCCCTCCCTCTGGCCCAAGTCGCGAGCGTCGAGATCGTCTACTCGAAGCTGAAGCATCTGATCGCACCGAAGCTGATCTAGCAGAGCGTCCTGACGAAGAACGAGACAGCTCCTGATCTGCTATCTCTCTGAATCTCGCGAGCTGATCTGGAGACATACGTGCCATCATCTCCTGAAACTCCTCATCGCTCATCCCTCGACTCATCCTGAAAATGTCGATACCTGCACAGATAAAAAATAATGTTAGAATAATCAATTTAAACTATACAAAGCACATTAATAAAATCATTTTTTGAAAAATCCCTCTTAAAATGCATATCTTATCTACCTTTATGGAAGATCTAAACAACAAATTGAGTAATACAATTCTCCAAGAATGAAGTATTCTATGGTCCCATGTTAATCTCCTGACACAACTCTGCATACACTGGAAGGTCGATAGACATGTCACCACAAAACAACGAGTCTGTCTCGTTCTCAAAAAATTCTACGACTTCTGTATTTCCATCATTGTTAGCCGATGCAGGCTCCAAGCTTGCTGTGGCCTCCACCCCTTGTAATTTCGATCCCTCTATTTGCATATTTTCTTCATCTATGCCTGGAACATCGCTTTGATCGTATACTCTCGCACCTCGAGGATTTGAAGGTATAACATACCACCATCGAGGTTGTCGGGGATTTGGATAGAAGATTACCTGTTCACAAACACTTACAAACCGTCTTCAAACCATTGTGACATAAACCATGTCGTATTACAATTAGCAAGCAAATGCCTAGTTGCACCTGTTCACAATGGGCCGGCAACACAAAGGTGTCGCGCAAATCCATCCATTTTTTTTCGGAATCTATTTCGAGAAATCCAGATGGACCTCGTCGAACTGTTGCGCCAGCTCCTCCAAGTACCACTTTGAACCACTGCACGTCGAATATTATCATGGAGAAGCTACGGTAATCCACCGTAATAATACTTTGCAAATTCCCAAAATACTCCATCTCATCCACAACCGTGTTCGGATCCGTTGCTCGTCGCCGGCTCTCTTGCTCAAACCTTGACATGACACCACAGTCCATTGTGGAGCGCATTTTGTCAATACGCTCCACCCGAAAATGCCATCCGCGCGACCACGCTGCACTATATATTTTGTACTGCACATTGAAACACTCAAATTAGATGTAGCAAGTAAATTTAGATACGACACATTCTAAACCCCTCATTACCTTTGGACTACATCCCCTCGAGAACTCCCACTCCTCCATTGAGACCTCTGTCCCTTCGCTGGATGCTGCGGTCAAGGCTCCATGCAACCATCGTGTTGACATAAACCGCGGCATCTCCTCCATGCCTTCGGGATATCGAATCGGTCGGTGACGCGTACTGCGTCGGAATTCGGCTCGTGCTTCCTCTCGATCTTGCCTTGCAATCTGGTACTTGGCGAGCCACGTCTCCATGGAGGCATGGTGCAACATACAAAAGCGATTCACCTTCTCTTCCATTGAGGCATCCATTCTTTTTTCTACCTCATTTCCAACCACCACATCTCCAGTCAGCCTGTCATCGTCCTTCAGCGTCCATAGCATTTCATTGTCTGGTTCCACCGTTGGTAGCCATTGTGAGATATGCACTAACGCCTCTGACACCAACCAACCTTCCGCCATGCTACCTTCCGGACGAGCTCATTGTCGCACAAATCCTTTCAGGGTTTTCATGAAGCGCTCCAGGAAGAACATCCATCGCGTATGGACAGGTCCAGCAATCTCCACTTCATCCACAAGATGCACAAGAAGGTGAACTTGTATCGTGAGCATGCTAGTGGGCAGGTATTTCTCAAAGAGACAGACCGTCTCAACTGCTCCCCGCCTTGCGGATTCAATAGAGGACGTCTTAATCTCTTTCTATGAGATCCATTGCACCAAAGTCGACAGCTTGTAAATGGCCCCGCGAATTTCTGGAGTTAGGCATCCCGCGATCGCGATCGGTAGGACAAACTGCCAAAAATGAGAAAGCATTAAGAATAATGGTCACTTTTCAAATTTCAAAATGTCCACGCTAATTAAAATCCATTCTGTTCACAAACCTGACATATCTTATGCCAATCATGGGATTTTAGCCCAGAAATCTGGTCATCTTTAGAAAATGCAGACCTGAGAGAACGCATCATACCCGTCGGAGTGCGGATAGACTTGATTACTTGCTTCACAATGCGCTCTTCTTTGGTAGACAAAACCCAGGGAGCGCGAGGAAGCTGCACTCCCCCTTCAGCACTCGACTGCGGCCAAAGCGCCTCCATCTTACCTACCTCCTTTAAATCCATTCGTGCCCCTGTAGTGTCTCTCTTTCCTGTGATGTGGTCCCATAGCAAGCTGCCCACATTTTTGAAAATATGCATGGGATCCAACAAGTGGTTGACCTGTAAGTGGGTCCAATATGGCAACTCGTAGAAAACTGAGAACCGCCGCATTCCATTTGGATGTGAATCCGGGTTTACCATTTTCAGCTCGTACCAGCTTGCAGCGTTCATACGTGCTGGAGGTCGTCCAAGAAAACCTTCCCTGAGTTCATGATCCCCCGGCAAGAAAGCGGCGTGTCCTTGGTATACCATCTTCTTCATGGTTCGTGACCTTCGGGAGTCTAACTGTGGCCCACACAATGGACATGCATGATAACCTGAGGTAACGAGACCTGCAAGGCGATCCACGACCTAGTGAATACTTGATTGAATGAAATAAAATATAGATATTACCGACGAGAACAATTCGGTCTGCTCACCTGAGCACTCTCCCAATCCCGGAAAGTCATGCATCGTCCACATGAGAATGGCTCGAATGTTGGCTGACCGCCGACCATCGCGCCTGCTCATATCTTTCACCGTGACCCCCTCCTCCCACAAAATCTTAAGCTCATCGACTAATGGACGAAGATACATGTCCATATTTTTTACTTTGTAGCGGCCCGGGACGAGCAAGCTAAGGATGAGATGTCCTTTCTTCGTAGAAAGCCATGGAGGAATGTTGTAGTTGACAAGCACTATAGGCCACACACTGTAAGAAGTCGAGCGCAGACCGAATGGGTTCACACCATCCATGGCGAGACTGAGCCAAAGATTCCTTGGCTCTCGCGCAAAGCCTGGGAAGGTAGAGTCAATGTGGCTCCATGCGCGCGAATCTGCTGATATTCGTTGAACTCCATCCGTGGACCTATTCTGCACATGCCACGTTGTCAAGCTTGCCATGGCAGACGTGCGAAACATGTGGTTTATGCGAGGGATGAGCGGAAAGTGTCTGAGGACTTTTTGAGGGATGGTTTGCCCTTGAAAGTCCTGTCGATACCTGTGAGCACCACACTTTGGGCATGTCTCCATACTCTCGTATTCATCTCGAAACAATATGCAGTCGTTGATACATGCATGGATGTTATTGTAGTCCATGCCAAGCTTCCGTAAAACATGTCGCGCATCATCACGAGACTCAGGCATGGTGTTTGCAGGTGGCAATATATGATATTTCAATAACCTGAAAAAATCATAAAACACCTTGAAAAATCTATCCATGTTTGCAATAATACTGTTTTAAAAAAAAAACAATGAAGTCTGTGTGCAAGGTACCTGAATAACTCAGTCACACTCGTATCGCTCCAACCGTATTTTGCTTGCACACTTAAGAGTGCAAGCAATGTCTTCAACCGAGATACTCGGCACCCATCATATAATGGTATGGATGCTTCCTCTCTGAGCGGGTCAGATGTCTCAACATCCATGGGAATCAATGCATCGATCATTGCCTCCATCTCAGGCTCCAAGATTATAGGCAAGTCGGGAAGGTTGTCTGTCTCCTCTGGCATTGACGGTATAGATGGGCCTTGCGAGTGGTCGATTGGCTCCTGCAATCCATCCATCGCACGTCCACGAACTCTTCTAATTGGCCGCAAAGGGTGCACTCCCCCTTGGGTCGAGACATCACCCCCCTGGATACAAAATCTACCAACAAGACCCAATCTTATTGTGTATGGTTTTCAATTAGCTTGAGAGTACAATGCATGAAAAATGCTAACTTCAAATTACCGTTTGCTGAAAGTCTGCAATCGCCTGATCAATGATCTTAGATTGAAACTCGCTAAATCGTCGTACGTGTTCTAACGACAATCGGCGTTTTCGTCTAATTGCCAACTTGCATTGAGAGCAAGGACATGGGACACGCTGATTAAGATACGACTCGCGGTCTTGAACAATAGGACCTTCTTCGTTTGCCATCTTATCTACATTACAGCAAACAAGGCTTAAATGGATAGCTTTATGGAGATGTACGTCAAGTTGCAAGTTGACCATAAACCTTGCATTGTATATAGTAGTCGAGAGATTTTCCGATGTTATATCTCGGCCTTGTATCATGCTCAACGATTTGTTTGTCCCGATAGATAATTTTTTGTTATATCTCGGCTTTGAGTATAAGTAATCCATTTTAAAATTAATGCGCGCCATCTATGAAATTTTATAACTATAGTAATAAAATTTATTTCAATCAATTCTACTCATAGTCATAAGACCTGAGAGAAATTATCCTATACTCAATTTAAGGGTTTCTTTTTCTATAACAATAATTTTGGGTTCATTTTGATGAAGTACGTGGCCGTATGCAAAGCACATTGCATACCATTATCAATACGTATATTATCTTAAATTTTCTTCCCTTCCCTCTCCCTCTCTTTCTCTCCCTCTCCCTCTCTTCCTCTCTTTCTCTCACCCTCACCCTCTCCCTCTCCCTCTCGTTCTCTTTCTCTCCCTCTCTCATTTCCTCCCTCCCCCTCCCTCTCCCTCTCCCTCCCTCTCCCTCTCCCTCTCCCCCTCCCTCTCCCTCTCCCTCCCTCATTTCCTTCCCCTCCCCCTCCCTCTCCCTCTTCCTCTCCCTCTCCCTCTCTTTCTCTTTTTTTCCCTCTCCCTCTCTATCTCTCTTTCTCTCTCATTTCCTAAACAAGCAAAAAATAAAGTGATTTAAACATCCTCCAAGCAAAAGGGAGAGGGAGAGATACAATGCACTCTCCCTCTCTTTCTCTTTCTATCCCTCTCTCATTTCCTTTCCCTTCCTCTCCCTCTCACTCTCTTTCTCTCTCATTTCCTCTCCTAAACAAGTAAAAAATAAAGTGATTCAAACATTAAACAAGCAAAAGGGAGAGGGAGGGAGAGAGAGAATGCACTCTCCCTCCTTCTCCCTCTCTTTCTCTTTCTCTCCCTCTCCTATTTCCTCCCCCTCCCTCTCCCTCTCCCTCTATTTCTCTTTCTCTTTCTTTCCCTCTCCCTCTCCCTCTCCCTCTCCCTCTCTCTTACTCTCTCGTTTCCTCTCCTAAACAAGCAAAGAAGAAAGTAATTTAAACATTAAACAAGCAAAAGGGAGAGAGAGAATGTACTCTCCCTCTCTTTCTCTCCCTCTCCCTCTCTTTCTCTCCCTCTCTCTCCCTCTCCCTCTCCTTCTCTTTCATTTCCTCTCCTAAACAAACAAAAGAGAACGATTTAAACCTTCAACAAGTAAAAGAAAGAGAGAGGGAGACTCACCAATGAGATATGGCGAGCGTGGGCGGCTTCTCTTTGCAATGAGGGCTCCTCCTCTCCTTCACGAACAACGACGGTGGCGGCAGCGGCGGCGGCAAGTCTCTTCCTCCTCTTCTCCCACAAAGCCTTGGCTCTCTCCCTCGCTCTCTCCCTCGCTCTCGCTCTCAAAAGGCGAAGAAAACAAAATGAAAACGGCGCTCTGGTTTCGGCCGCGCTTTTTTTCCCTGCGGCGTCGCAATTGGCGTCGCAATATGCGTCGCTATTTGCGTCGCATTTGCGACACAAATAGCGACGCATATTGCGACGCCAATTGCGACGCATATAGCGACACCTATAGCGACGCTGACATCCGCCGTCGCTAATCGGCGTCGCTATTGCCCCATTCCCTTGTAGTGATACATTCATTGCATTTTCACCCCTGCATTACATATGCCCATTGGAGAGTACAACTTGCTACCAAATCCAGTATCCCATCTTACTTTCCAAAATGCAATACACCATTGCCATCTTGCATACATTACATTGAATCATTTGTCCATGTGTAATTGCCACTGGTCAATTAGTCAAGTACTTGCTAGAATAAACCATAATAGTGCAAGAACCAATGCTCCTCAAGCATAAAAAACCTTGCCAGGAGGATCAAACCATTCCATGAATATGGCATTGCATGGAACACAGGGTTTCTAACCAACTGTATACTGCTCATGTTGTCACAATAAATGACAACTGGACCTTCCACCTACACATCTAAATTAGCCAATAACTTTTGCAGCCATACTACCTCACATGCTGCAACAGTAGAACCTCTATACTCAGCCTCTGTACTCGACAAAGCAACTGTAGATTGCTTTTTGCTACTCCAAGTAACTGCTGCACTACCAAGAGAGAACATGTATCCGCTGGTAGATCTTCTATCAGACATACTACCAGCCCAATCTGCATCTGTGTATCCAAACACATGTACATCTGTACCTACCTCATAGAAAAGTCCATAATGTAATGTGGACTTGACATATCTGAATATGCGTCTGGCTGCATCCAAATGTGGCTTTCTAGGTACTTGCATAAACTGACTCACAAGACCAACAACGTAGCTCAAGTCTGGCCTGGTAATTGTCATGTAGATCAAACTCCCCACTATCCTCCTGAACATAGTAGGGTCTTCTATCTCATCCCCAATATCAGCACTCAACTTTACATTCTGCTCCAACGGGACTGAAAGTGGTTTGCATGCTGTCATACCATACTTGGACAACATATCCAAGCCATACTATCTTTGGGACATCCATACACCATCATCACATCTAATCACCTCAATGCCAAGGAAGTACCTTAGCTCACCTAAATCCTTCATCTCAAACTTCTTCTTCAAAAAGTCCTTGACTTCAGCAATCCCACTATCACTATCACCTATAATAATCAAGTCATCCACATAGATGACTATGATGACCAAACCTGCATCTCCCTTTCTCACATAAAGTGAGTGATTAGCATTAGAAACATAAAAGCCAATATTGACAAGATACTCTCTGATCTTGTCAGACCATGCTCTAGGTGTTGCTTGAGCCCATAGAGCCCATTCTTCAACCTGCACACATACGTGGGATGCTCTAAATCTTCATAACCTGATGGCTGATCCATATACACTTCTTCCTACAAATCACCATGCAAGAAGGCATTCTTCACATCCATTTGCTGCAATCTCCAACCTTTGGCTGCTGCCAAAGCAATCACACATCTAACAGTTGCCATCCTAGCAACTGGACTGAAGATTTCTTCATAATCTATGCCATAAGTCTGGGCATAGCCTTTTGCAACCAGCCTAGCTTTGTACCTACTAATAGAACCATCTGCATTGTGCTTAATCTTATAAACCCACTTACATCCAATAGCTTTCTTGCCCTTCGGCAATGATACTAGATCCCAAGTCTTATTGGCCTCTAATGCAACCATCTCCTCATCCATTGCTGCATCCTAATGAGTATGACCAACAGCATCCTCAAAACAAGTGGGCTCAACATCCTCAACTAGTTTCACCATATAAGTATAATGGTGAGCTGCATAACCTTCAAAACCAAATCTTTTAACAAGGTATCTGACCCTACTAGATCTGCGTACCACCGAATCACTCAATGGAGCCTTTACATTACTATGAGCTCTCTGTACACCTGGTGTCCTGACAGAAGGAATACCAAGCTCATCATCCAAGCTCTCTGAGCCACTCGAGTCTCCATCAAGAATTGCATTAATGCCAACTGACACTTTATTCTTTCCTTTGTCTTTACCTGTAGTGCTACTAGATGCACCTGAAGATGTAGAGCTACTCCTTAGTCTCCCAGACCAAGGACTACCAGATGATGTCTTTGGTCCACTAAGAGTCCGTGATTCTTGCTCTTCAGCCTGCACATAAGTGTCATGATCATCATCATCATCCAGTGCATCACCACTAGATGCATACCAACTACTCATTTCATCAAAGATGACATCCTTGCTCACTCTGAATTTACATGTGACAGGGTTATAACTGCGATACCCTTTCTGCTCTAAAGAGTATCCAATAAAGACACATTTTTCTGCCTTTGGATCAAGCTTCTTCCGTAGCTCATCTGGCACATGAACATATGCAACACAGCCAAATACCTTCAAGTGTGATACATCAGGCTTCTTGCCAGTAAAGCATTCTTCAGGAGTCATCCCATGAACTGCAGCTATGGGAGTTCTGTTCATAATATAAACAACAGTATGAATAGCCTCAGACCAAAAATGCTTAGGCATATTCTTTTCAGCCATCAAGGCACGTGCAACTTCTGCAATATGCCTATTTTTCCTTTCTGCAACCCCATTTTGCTATGGGATATACCTGCATGTGAACTGTCTCTTTATCCCATGAGACCTCACTGAACTCATTTGAGAGGTACTCTCCCCCTCCATGTGACCTCAAGCACTTTACTTTCAAGCATGTTTCTCTTTCAACTGCAGCCTTGAAAGTTCTAAAGTGCTAAAACGCTTCACTCTTTTCCTTCATAAAATATACCCACAGCTTTCTAGAACAATCATCAATGAATGTGACAAAGTATGAACTGCCTCCAAGAGATACATCTTGTATAGGCCCCCAAATATCTGTATGCACAACATCAAGGATATTTCTGCTTACATCTCTATCATGTGAAAAGGGTTGTCTTGCCTGCTTACCAAACTAACATGCTTCGCATAACTTATGAAATTCTACAACTCTAAATGTAGGCAAACCTGTAACCAACCCTTTGGACTGCATTAATTTCAGCCTTTGTACATTTGCATGTCTAATGCCTTTGTGCCAAATTTCAATATCTGCAACAACACCTTTTCCTTTAACATACATAGCAATATTCATAGTAGGAATTCTAGCATCCAGAGTAAACATACGTCCAACTCTACTTCCCTTTGCAACCAACCTGCACTTGTCATTGAAGTCTTCTACAAAGCAACCCTTTGCATTAAATCTGACTTGTAGCCCTTGCTCTACCATCTGACTGACTGACACCAAGTTCTTTGTAATAGATGGCACATGTAATACATCTGAAAGACTCTTTGTCTTACCATCATGCAAGGATAAGGGAACTTTTTCAATATATGAAATTGGGTGGCATGAATCATCACCCGTTTGCACATAACCTGTATTTTGCAAATCCTGCATCTCTCCAAACCATTCTGCATGGCTGGTCATATGATTGGATGCACCTGAATCAACATACTAAATATCATCATGTGTTCCCTTTCTTGTAATAACATTCAGCATATGCTGCATAACAAACAGACGTTCATTTTTGTCTTCATTCTGTCATGAAGACGATGCATAGTTTCCTTGCTGCAACTTACCACTGTGAATATCATCTTTCTTAGCATAACATTAGGCTGCAATATGACCTGTTTTTCCACAATAGTGACACACAATACTAGAGTTGTTAGAACCTCTGTTTTGCCATCCACCTCTTCCTCTAAAGCTCCCCCTGCCTCTAAAGTTACCATGACCTCCTGAAACCTGCATATCACCAAATTGCTGATTCAATCTATTTTGTTGGTTTTCACTACCACATCATCCTGTATCACGGCCTCTTGAAGAGAACCTGCCATGTCCCCTTCCTGAACTGGAGTAGAAAGCTTAGACCTGTTCACCACTTTTTTCAGATGTCTCACTCTGCATGTTGATCTCTTCAGTGATCATAAGGGAGACCAACTCATCGAAATCTGAAAATGGCTTTCTGACATATACGGAAGTTACAAAAGACTTCCAAGCCTTTTCATTGTTAAGTCCACTCAAGGTAGATGACACCAAATCATCATCAACGGGCATTGCATCAATCACTGCCAAGGCATCTGCAATGCTCCTTACCTTCAGTGCATATTCATTGATAGACATCTTTCCTTTCTTCAATGTATTCAACTCTTGCTTGAGTTGAATCTTTCGTGCCTTTGTATTTACGGAAAACATACTTTCAAGTATGGTCCAAGCTGCATATGAATTCTCTGCATTTTTTATATGTCCCAGCATATTATTGTCAATTATTGCAGACAGCCAATACATGACATTTTTGTCTTTTGCATTCCATTCCTTCCGTGCCTTTGTCTCTTCTGCAGTTGGAGGATCACTCACCTCCGGCTCCTTTTCTTCACCTGACACAAACTCGTAGAGGCCTTTTCCAATAAGAAAGTTCGTGACACGGAACTTCCATGAAGGGTAGTTGTTCTTGTCGAGCTTCTCAATGATAGGGTTTCCACTATTCTCTGCCATTATCACAAAACTAATACCAAATAGCAAGCAAATATTCTGCAACCCTCGACCTGTAGTGTATAGCAATACACCAGACAGTCTTTTTCATTGTCTGCTCAACAATACATGCAATCTGCAACCAGTTTGCAGATAAACCTTGTGTTTATTCGCTAGTAAACACCTTTGAACTTACAGATCTGAAATCTATAACCTGTGCACCTGTATACGGCAGACACAGCTGAAATTGCAGGGTATCTCGAACTGCTGTCCGCAACCTTGCGGCTCTAAAACGGGGCCTGAAATGACCTCGAATGGCCAAAATAGCAGTGAATAGCCCTAAACAGCTGATTTTCAAAATACACAATGCTCTTTGCGCACACCAAATCTCATTGCAATCTGAGATTTTTTGCTCTGCCCTGCTTCTGGTGCCTCCACAGGCACTGTCCAAAAGAGAAAGAGTGGAAGAATGGGAGAGCCTCTTATCCGTGGCTTGCTTGCTTGAACCTTGCTTCTTCTCCTTCACTTCAGCCTTTGAAATTATCCTCTCTCAGTGGCGCAGCTCTGATACCATGTCAAGAATCGCGTGGTGGGGGGACTTGCTCAAGATGCTGCACCGAACACACACAGAATGCACAAGGAGAAGCTCACTCAAGAGACAAGAAGAGAGATGGAGGCCAAAACGTTTTCTTGTTGGTTTCTTCTTCTTCTTTCACACTCTTTACAATGCGTACAAAGTATAGATAAGATACAACATAAAGGAAAGTGGCTTATTAAGTCAAACAATGCATAACCAATTATACTAGTCGACTGGCGCTATAACTATGCCGGTTGTAAATAGGTGTAACAACCTGAATATAATAAGTAATGAGTCAGTGGCCATGTGAGAGTCATAATAATCACCGACGTGCTAAGTGTAGACGTGTGGACCCATCTAACCAGGCGGTCTATCATTAATGTCCGCATGTGTTGAGCTTGTCATCTCAATAAGAGAAGATGAATGTAACCACATCTTTCATGAAAATGACCACCCCAACCAAATCATAATCATGAAAATGATGGAATTAAAGCCTACCTTCGATCAAAGCAAGGCTCTGATACCAATGTAATAAAGCTAAATTCCACAGTAAGCTTTTAAACTGAAAATATAAGAAATATACATAAAATGCCAGGAAGCCACAACCAAGGTAGCTTGGCAAGAAATGATATTACCAATATTGGTTGAGAATCAAATGATGAGAGGCTACAGCAAGGTATGTACCCCAAGCTATGGTGGCCAAGAGTATTCACCCTCTTAGATGGTGGGAGGTTGAGATCTCAAATAAGAAATGTTTGTAAAATGGCAAAAAGATGCCTCACACATTACATCTCCACCTTTTATACTTAATCCCTAACCTACTCTAGACTAAAGTGACTTATGCTTTATTACGTGGTTATACCCCGCAAAGCAATCCATGAATGAATATACTTCTCTACCCGCTAATTGATCCAAAATTTGGTCAATAAAGCGCAACGGGTAGTAGTCTTTAACAATCTTCTTATTCAACTCTCTAAAGCCTCCTACACAAAGCCAGATTTGATTATTATTCTTCTTTTTTATCACAACTGGTGAACACCATATAGTGTGCTGAACATGGAAGATCAAACTTGCTTTTTGCAACTTTTGTAGCTCCTCAAACAACTCGTCCCTTAGTTCAAAAGGCATATGCCTTACTTTCTGACATACAATGCAAGTGCCTTTCTTTAGAGGAACAGTATGCACAGCTAGACTGGGGACAATGACCCTAAGTTTATCATAGCTCCAAGCAAAGATGTCACAGAACTCTTGAATCAGGAACACATAAGCCTCTTTCGCTTCTGAACTGAGCATGGAACCTAATTTAATTGGCTGCGAATCATTAGGCGTACCAAGGTCCAACTCAATAACATCCACGTCTCTTATTAGATCTTAAGGCTCTATCGGCTCATTCAATGTTATTTGATAAATGTCCTCTGTGTAGTGGACCCTTCTTTAGATCCATCGCTCGATGATTTCTCACTACTAGATGGATCATCTACTGTTTTTAGTTCAGTAGAGGATAAAGGAGCTCTCTCAATTCGAGGAGACTTAGGGTAAGCATCCACTATTACACAATTAGCACCTCTACCTAGAATCACTCAACCAACAGGTATATCGACTTGGAAGTTTGTTTGTAAGATCCATGGCCTACCTAGCAAAACGCGATAGCAAGGACGTCTTGCAAACCTTATCACCCTAAAGTCTAGATAGCATTCCACACTCACAACTGTAACATTGACTTTAGTGATGCAACCTTCTGGTTGTCTTAGACTGTCATTTGCCATCCTAAGAAGTGTGGAGCTATCTTTTTGAATTTTGAGACCTAGCCTCTCCATCAAGTCTGAACTCATGATATTGACGGAGGATCAAGTGTCCATGATAGCATGCTCTACCAAGATTCCATCCATGTATGCTAGAACCCTAGGGCAATGCTTTTCAACATGATCAAACCAATCTTCTCCCACTCATGCTATGCCCAAAGTTTCTACAATATACCCAACATGCAGGATTTTCTTGAATTCCTTGCGTACTCCTCGAGAAAGTTTAATCAATTGCAAAAGATTCACATTTGGTTTAACTTTACAAGAGAACTTGCTAGATCAAAGTCCTGGTAGTTAGCCAAAGTCCTCTTCTCGCGCGAAACCATTCTCTCCTTTGGTCTCTGGATCGGCTTTGGTGCCTCTTTTTTAACTTTTGCCTTCTTTCTTGGCATTCCTTTATCCTTCTCAGGATCAACTCTACTATCAACAGGCCTTAGAGGTCCACCTTCCATATCAGGATTCAAAACTTGCTTTCCCCTACCATTCTGCTTAGGGTTTTCCTCGACAAGTTTTACAGTTCCTTTGTCACCCTCTTTAATCTTTTGACCTCTTATTACGGCTTGTAGATTAGAATTTTCAGCATCATTGATAGTATGGCCTCAATAAGGTTGAATCCACTACCATGAGGCAACTCCTCCACAATAGCCTTTCCTCGTTGCAGTATTTGTCTTGTTCCCTCATCTTGCTGGAGATTATTCCCTTGTGCGCCATGGTTAACTAGACCTGGCAGTTTATTCCCTTGTTGGAGAGAACTAATCTTACTCCAATAGGTAGCAACTAAGTGGCCAGACTTTCCGCAAATATCGCATTTGACATTCGGACAATTCCTAGGGAAATGTTGGCCACCACACCGCTTACAAGTAAATCTTGAGGGGGCACCGTCTTCAGGGCATTGACTCCCTATCAAATTCTATTGCTTCTTAAGAAAATTGACATCCACAACTATTTGTCTATATTGTTCAAAAATCATATCGGTGTAGTGTTTCATCATGTCCTTAACTTCACCAAGGACATTAGAGACACTCAACTTATAGCACCGATCGTTTTTATGTCGTCCCATCGTCCTAATATAATATTTTCGCCACAAAATATTAATGATCCTAGACCCCACACATCTCGCGCTAAATGCAACCCAAAGTAATCTCCCACAATGTTAAATGTCGGTGGCTAAGTGCTCCCTCCGCGTGCATCATCAAATTCTAGCCCGCATTGCGCACAAGAGACCGTGGCTTGAAGATCGCAAGCGCACACACGCATCCTTCACAGGGAAAAAGGGGGGATAATGGTCAAACTTTGTGAAATTTTTTTTAAATTATTAACCCCCTCCCCTCAGCTGATGCATGGCGGGGAGAGGGAGTGTGGGAAGAGCTGGAGTTATGTGGTGGAGGAGCATGGGGAGGGGGATCATACTGGCCGCCACTTGGATGGCTACCCTCCCCCTCCTTAGTCCTATAAGACCACCCCGTCCCCAAGCTTGAGGGGGGGAGAGAAGAGAGAAAGAAGTTGTTGTGTTGCCCGCCATCGCCACCTTCACGCCGTGCTGCTGCCACCACCGTGGCCATATCAACGCCTGCTGTGCCACGCTGCCGTTGCTGCCTCACCACCATCACCGTCATAATCATCATTGTCATCATCTTTCCCTCCATCCTCATCATTCCCCAATTACCATCTTCTCTCTCCACGTTTTCTGTCAAACTATTCAGAAGCTTAGAAGCTTCTTTGGAAGCTTCCACTAAAGGCTTCCATAAGCCTGGTGCCCCCATGTTTCCCTGAAAATTTTAAAACCCAGTCCCTAAGGCCTGTGTCCTGCGCGGAAGGAGGAGATATCGGACAGAAGTAGATTCGACACGCAAAGTAACCCAAAGGAGAATTGCTGGAACAAATATACTGTGTCAAATGGCCCCCAAACAAAGATGCAAGGTGCACACGTGGGAGTTTCCAACCCAAATTCACACGTGGACAATGCGGCGAGTCCTCATGCCCAGGTTCCAATTGTATTCTCACATGAAAGGGATGCGTTAAGCACGATGGTTTTTAGGAAAATTTAAATACATTTATCCATTTGTTTTACAAAGTTTAGTGCATGCTGATTAATTGAAATTGCTCGCACTCCCGTCAACTAGGGTAGTTGCAATCTTCTTGGATGATAATGCCTAAATTGAAAGAGGATATCGTGCTAAGAAGGATAGAGCTTATGTTGCATGTTGCACTTATGATTTAAATTCATGGACGTGATTCATATAGAGGATAATCTTAGACGCTCATTGAAGGTTGTCCAAAGAATCGCAATGCATGGAAAGGAAACTATGAACTTTGCCACTTGCATGCGAGGATGCTTGCATTTTAAGTCGGGTTAAGTGCTAAAGGAGGGATAAATTAAATGTCAGAATCATGGCATTCGCTCATGCATGGACTTCTTTTATCGAAGTTGTATTTAGGAAGGGATGCAATTTTCATTTTAAAGCTTGAATTCAATACATTAAACGAAATGTTTATAGGCATAGTTCTTGATTTAAATCAACGTAGGGTTTATACGAGTAGCCCTAAATTGTCAATCATTATAGCTTAGGCAAGGAAAAAGAAATGGCCATTGCAAATCTTATAGTTGCATAGAAGGAAAAAGTCTATGAATCGCATATTTGCATGGAATGTTGTATCTTGAAATTATTTACATCTTTTTAGGAAAAGTATTTGCATTTCTAGGGAAAGATCACCTCTTGTGGCAAGACAATTTGATCAATTAGGTAAATCGCTTGTAATGGTGTAACTCAAATGATGATCACCTCAATACGCTAGGTTGAGCTAAGCCGCAATAAAATTTTGCCTAGTATCGCACTCGAAAAACTAACTTAATATTTCCAACCTCAAAGGTCCTACCCACATTCACAAAATGTCAGGGTTAGCTAAACGCCTATGCAAGAACAATCTAGGGTTCTTACCCTAGGGACAATTGGCCTAATATTAGACTTCCGCTGGGAAATTAGAAACCCTAGGGCTAAGCGTTATCGGCCTAGCAGGGTTAGGGTTGGGTTGAGTCAAGAGGACTCCCAAACCCTACATCTTGACCAAGGTATCCTTGACCAAGGAATACTGTGCGATGGGAAAAATAATCCCATAAGTCAGGTGCGACACCTATGCAACAAGTTGCAACGTCGCATGGTTTTGTGTTAAATCACAAAATAGAATTGCCACTCCTTAGAACAAGGTTGGTGAGTTCTAAGTGCAAGTCTAACTTGCAAAAGGATGAGTGGTCATCCTGCTACATCATCCTTCCTTGGGCTGATTTGCCAAGTTAGGGAAGTTATGTATTGCCTAGCAAGAAATTGACCAATCAAGATAGGAAAACGAGGTTGTCCAGAATTTATTGACCTTAAAGCAACCTAAGGTATTTGTTAATTTGGGTCAACAGGGTATAAACCCTAACTGAAGGAAAGAGGGTAAACTAGCAACATAGCTTACAAAGCCCTTGGGATCTTGCCAAGTCGTAATTGATCCTAGATCGAATGCTCAATGCATTTAGAGAAAAGGATTCACACATTAGCAGTTGGCCAAACAAACGACCACTGGATTGATTGTGTTTGTACAGTTAGGAGCACTGTTTGTACTTCTTTGCTCAAGGAACTAATGCTGAAGAATAATTAATGCTTCAGGTTCAAGGCCCGGAGGGAGAGGCAGCATCAGTTACCCTCGACTGTCTGCCTGACCCAATCCAAGGGGGTTGTTAGCCATGCCGGATACATGGACCGAACCCGTCGCGAGAGGTCTCTCCGTGGGTGCTACTTGGAGCAGGAGGACGCTTGGGTACCAGGGGGGCTCTGACCGTAAATCCCTTGCCTTCGAGTCCTACACAAGAGGCCGACATGACTCGAGATTGGATCTCGAGGCCCGCATACTAGTCTACGGGTAGAAACTTGGAATAGCAATCCCTGAGGATTGTTGGAATTGCCTTCGGGTGGATTATGGAATTGCCTTTGGGTGGATGATGGATTAGCCTTCGGGCTGGATTATATGATATATTCCAAAGACTGATAAATAAGATCAATTGTTGAAAAGGAACTTGTTTGACATTTTTTTTCTATGTTAGTGCTTAAGTTACATGAAAGAACCAGTGGATAATTGGCTAATTAAGGAAGCTGTTTTTGCTTGTCAAACTAAATGTGGTAGGTAATTAGATAACTAAAGCAACCCTAAGGAAAGTGCGGTGGATGTGACCATGGGTCCGTCCTACGGAAGGGTGGTCTCGGTTGGCCGGAAACTTTTCTCAACGAAATTGACAGCAAGGTAACGATGACCTAGAATCTAGAAAGCTAAAGTCTCGGATTATACTGTTTTAGGGGAATGGAATGGGACTATACCTTACGGGAAGAGAGGTTGAGCTTTGCATCCCTCTCATTTCCCATTCTCCTTGAACCAAGTGCAGTATAAATTTGCTTCGACCCTGATGTTTCTACATAAAATAGTTCATCTGGGGCTCGACGCTAGTTACCTCCGAGGAACTTGACCATAAGGGAAACCCTGATTCAGGTTTATCCTAAGTGGGAATAGCCGGAATGGTTCTGCTTTGTGGCAGACTCAGGAAGACCTGGATCCCAAACCCTGTGACATTCCATGGGAGTACCGGGCGGCGCTTTCTGGACTCTCTTCTCGATGGGCTGCTAAGACGTGTCCCACAAGTGGACAGGGGGACACGTTTCAATTGGTATCAGAGCGAACCAACGAGGATCTAATATTTATAAGGAAACTTAATGAGGTGAAGTAGAGCAAAAGTTGCTATTAAGAACATTTCCTTACTTACTTATCAATGCTGGCCTGTAGAGTCGTGAAGCATGGAACAAATTCTTGGTGTTCTAGGTTATGTTTATGACTGTGATGCGTGCTTCAGATTATCGACAAAGGCTAGATATGGTGAATATCCTAGACCGCATCTACAATCCTTTACCCCTGTATGTGGAACAGAGATGGAGGGGTGATTCAGGAATTTATTACATAGCTGCCCACCGGCTTGCGTACCTTCGGACCAACTTGAAGAGAATCAAGTGGATTGAGGACTTAAAGATTGTGAAGCTGTTCATATTTGTTGAAGCTTACGCAAACGCAACCCTACATGTCAGTGGTCGAAAGGTCAAGCAGAACACATATGTGTACGAGGAAGTGACCCGAATAATCTCTGCCGATAGAATCAAGGTGTTGGGATGTTATGAGAAGAACGTGTATCAAAGGAAAGGATACCCTAATCCTCCTATGACCTATCGATTCCTGAAAATCCATGACCCCAATCGATATTATTACTTAGTTCCCGTAGTTGAATGTAACACAATCTTATTCTCCCCGAATTAATGTATCAGCTTGCTCTATCCTCCCAAATAATTGTACTCGAAAGGGCTATGCCCATATGAATGAAATAGACTTTTCTATCAATGACTGTCTTGGCTGTAAGTATTGGTAATGGAGTTAAGTGATTAGGTCACTTGGCTAAAAGCTGAACTGGGCATGAAATGTATTGTGAGAAATGCTTAGAAAGTTTTTAACGTAAAGAATCTTAATGCTTAGGCGCAACCTCAAGTGCAGATTCCTAGTCCGGCCCCTACACCAAGTACGGCCGTGATTCAGGAGAAGAAGTTTCTTCTCAAGCAAATCAAGCCACCAAAATTTGATGGCAAGGGAAGGACCGTCCAAACTGACTTCACAGTCATCAGTCCAAAGGAAATCCGCATCCTTCCTTAGGAGCTTGTGCAGAGGGACTACCTTGGTTGCAAAATGTGCAATAAATATTTTGTAGTAGCCAACATGGCCAAGAAATCCTCTCAATTGCTTGAGGTTTGTTGGTGATGTCAAGGTAGCAATATTCTCAATCTTCATCCAATTTGTTGCAATCCCCTGTGCAGAGATAATATGGCCCAGAAGAACTCTTGATGAGATGCCAAAGACACATTTGTCGGGGTTGAGAGAAATCCCATACTCTCGGCATCTGTCAAAACATTGCTCTAGGTGTCCCCAGTGCTCACGGATTAAACTATAGACACAAAAGTCATCAAGATACACCTCAGTGAAATCATGCAAATGATTCTGGAAGGTAGCCATCATTACTTTTTGGAAGGTGGCAGGAGCATTAGAGAGCCCAAATGGCATCACTCTATAGGCATAGGTCCCCCATTCTGTGGTGAAGGCTATTTTGGATTGGCCCTCTTCTGCGATTTGGACTTGGTTATATCCACTGAATCCATCCAAGAGGGAATATAGCTCATGACCTGCCACTGTGTCCAGTAATTGGTCTGTAAAAGAGATAGGAAAATGATCCTTCTTCGTCTTCGAATTGAGCTTTCGAAAGTCTACACATATTCAAAGTTTTCCGTTCTTCTTGGTGGGTACAACCACAATGGGCGAAACCCATTCACTGTTAGCCACGGGATAAATGAACTCGGCTCCAAGAAGTTTCAATAATTCAGCCTTCACCAGGGCAGAATAATTAGGATTCATATGCCTTTGTCTTTTCCTTACAGGTTTGGCATCAGGATCTAGGTCAATGTGATATTGGCATACTGTGGGATCAATCCCCTTTAGTTCTTTGTACAACCAAGCAAACATGTCTAAGTTCTCCTTTAATAGATCTCGTAGGACCGCTAGTTCCTCTTTTGAAAGATTAAGACCCACTTTCAGGTGACGTTCGGTACCATCAGTATCCAAGAACGTCACTTGTCTTTCACCTTCCACTTCGTGGATAAATGTCCCACAGATTGCTTCTGGATAGAGGTCTGACTCTTTCAAGGGAGTAGTGTCATCATTTGATGTTCCACTTGAACCAGTGTCCTCCTTCTGAACAAATGACTCATTTGTCCGTTGAGGTTGTTGGAAGGGTATCTGAGCTTTGTTTACTTCTGTGTGAGTAGTGATTTCTTCTGAACTTAGGGATTTCTCTTCAGAGGATGCTTCCACGAATGTCACATAGCATGGACCATCTAGAGGCCGTGGCTCTGAGGGCTTTGGCTTATGTTGGCAAGGGGCATCATCATCATCTTTTCTCTAGACTAAACGGTCAGCTCAAATTCCTACGGTTGTTAGCAATCTTCTTTAATGAATCCTTGGGAAGTAAGAGATGTCTAATAATGCAACATGCAATTTTATCTTTCCATGAATAATCGAAGTGTACTACAATAATTTCGACTTTGAGATGATGGTCATTAGTTGATCTAAAATCGTTACTTTCTAATGCATAAAAACAATTTGTTAAGAATGCATAGACGTCTTATGTCCTTCTTTCGTTTGTTTCTTTGAGAAATGCAAATGACCGATTCATCAATTGTGAGTTATTTCCCCTAAGAGAGCCAATGTTTTTCAATTGTAAAAGTGCATCTTACTTTCGTGAATTAACCATGCATAATTACAATATTACGACGTAAATCAAAAATAGGAAGAAAACCTAGACTTGTGGTGAAATGTCCACATGGATGTTAGGAGATGATCCTCTTGTGGTTGCGCCTTGTGCCTTTTTAGGGGCCATCGCGAATTCGACCTTCTTGCCTTGGCCGCAGACTTATGATCTTGGCTCGTCTCCCTCACACGTGTAATTCCCTTTTGAAATAGGGCTTCCTTGACCAATGCACCTTCTTGCGGAATTTGGGCTTTGGAAATGGGAACTTATGAACTCCCCTTCTTTTCATAGAAGTTTCAGGAATACAATTGATCTTCACGGAAAGGGGGCTTAAGAAAAACCCCAGGGTAAAATGGCTTGTGGGAGTTGAAATGGGAAAGGGGTTAAAACCCGACTAATATGGATTTATGTGAGACCACCAGAAGGCTTTAAAAGAAAGGCGAGGGATAAAGTGGACTTAAGGATATTCAGTGGAAAAAGGGGGCTTAAAACCGGCTAGTGTGGGAATCCACAAGATGGGGAAAAAAATAGCTTTGTAGTATGCAAGGGGCTTACACTCTGGGTTTGAACCCGCTTTGTAGGGCCGATGGAAAAGGGGTTTTGAAACCCGGGAGTAATATGAACTTGAGTGAGGATTTCCACGGGAAGGGTTGCTTTAAACCCCAGGGCAAGGTGAGCTTATAGGGCTTTAGTGGAACCCCATGGGAAGGGGGGTTTAAATGGACCCCGAGAAGGGTAAAATAGACTTGGGTGGAATTTGCAATGAGAAAGGGGGCTTAGAGAGCCCCCCCTTAGAAGCTTCTAAGAAGCTGCTAAGGCTTCTGGCTACAGCAGCACGTGGCGTGGAAATGGGTTTTTGAGGATGGTGGCCAACGTGGCCAAGCGGCGGCGGATCTAGACGGAATTGGCCGCAGAAGGTGAAATGACGGCAACACGGCTCATCTACGGCAGCATCGTTACGACGGCTTCTTCCTCCTCCACATCTGATCGCTTCCAATCAGCCTCACAACCCTCCCAGCATCCTCCCCCTTCACCTCATAGAGGAGGGTAAGGCCTCCCTCCCCCACGTGGTGCCCGCATGGCTCCTCTTCTTCCACCTCTCCTATTTCCCAACATAGCCCCCATCCTCTTCCCTTAGCCACGCTTTGGCTGGGGGGAAGAGGATTAAAAAAATTTGCAATAAATCCAATATTATCCTCTTGACCTCCTCTCAAGAGGAGGTTCTCATGAAGATATGCGGTTTTCTTAGTCCTTAGTCTCGATTGGCCAGTGGAGAGTGTACTATTTAAAGACCGCACCGTCCGTGACCACAATGCCGGCATTGTCATTTGCCTGAGACTTCACACGGCCTCGTAATATTTTCAGCAGAAATATCACATTCTCTCCCCCTTGGAGGAATCGAGATGTCCTTATCTCGAGATAAACTGGGGATATTGATGGTTGAGAGTGCTTTCATCTATCCAAGTGGCATCCTCCTCAGGATAATCTTTCCACTGGATGAGGCATTCTCTCAAGGTTCTGGATCTCAGTTGTCTCTCCCTAACATCTAAGATCCCGTCAGGCTGTAGCTCAAGGACTCCTTGGCTAGGCATTACAACTTGTTGGTCATCAAGTACATGGTTAGGATTAAGTACATACTTCTTCAGTAGGCTGATATGGAATACATTACGAACCCTTAGGTTCTCAGGGAGTTGCAGTCTATAAGAATTAGGTCCTAGGCACTTGAGGATTTTGTATGGTCCATAATACCTTGGACTTAGCTTCTTGCAGTCTCCTAAGGATAGGGAACTCTTCTTTGGGCGTACGCGAATGAAGACCATGTCTCCTTCCTTGAAGATTCTATCTTGATGCTTCAAATCCGCGTATGCCTTCTGTTTATCCTTGGCGGCTTGGATATCCTGTCTTATTGACTTTACTTGGTCATCCATCTCTTTCAACATCTGCCTTGAAGCTTCAACCCTCAAGGTTGGATCTGAGAAGTTTAGGGGACTTTGACAGTCATGCCTTCTACTTTTCCTGCTTATCAATTGACACCTTTCCTAACCGATTCGCTTAAATTTTTAGCCACTCCTTCTTTAGCTTATTTCTCATTTTATGATTTTGCCTACCTATCTCTTCATCCTCTTTTACTTATTCCACTTCCATCTCCTACCACTTCTATTTCTCAACCCCCTCAGTTGGTTAGTGGGTACGAAGGATTTGATCAGCAGATTCCGAGAAGAAGAGGATGGAGCTCAATTGATTCTCTCACAGGACCACATATTAATTGGCCATTAATTCGAGGGGACTGGACAACTGCTAGTTAAGCATACCAAAATTACCTCCATTTTTCTCAACAATATTCACAATCTCTAGATCCTTCAGTGATATTGACAGCCCATTTTTCTTGGTACCTAGCATATATGCATAGGCATTTCCATAACGATCAAAAGGCCATTCCAAAGCTTTGTATGAATGTCAATGTGAACATTGATTCCCAATAGTTGGATGTCCTATATTTTCATGCCCTTTGTCTACCTAGCAGATACCTTGTTTTGCTAGAATGGATGTGCTGCCTTCAATTCTTTCAGAATCCTCCAAAATCCTTTGTAGATGAGTCTTTATCCCTGGATCTCTTTCATAATCATCAAGCCTTCAAGAGGGATCATCTTCATTGATACCCTTGGATGTATCTTCTGTGCTTCTTAATGAGACATTTTTTTGGAGGTGCAATTCAGATAGTTGTGTTTATGTGTGTATTGTAATAATTTGTATGTGATGAGTTCGTGCTGGTTGAATAATTTATTCAAGAGCTCTCTTTTCAACTATTGATGGTGATGGTGGATGTCAAGCCTACGATGGAAACCTGAAGAACCCTAAAATCCCATGGGCACCCATCCCCTTTTTTACATGACCGGCCATTGTGGCAAGGTCATTTTTCCATTTTACTCTTCTAGCATTATGCCTTTAGCCTACACCCGTCTAATATTTTACAAGTGGCATAGGAGGGAGCCTGACGCTCTTTTACAAGAGTTTTTCAAGTTTTTTGAGGTGCCTTTAATTTAAAATTGCGCCTTTGGTCTCAGCTTAGCTTTTAGAGGTCGCCTGCGTGTCTTTTCTCTTCTTCCATGCTTTTTCTGATTTTTCCTTCATTTTCCGCCATCTTGACTCGGGGTTAACATTACCCCTCTCCTAGATGGGTGCCAGTCCCATGACAATTCTGTGTTGTTGCAGAGTGGTAGGCAGTTGGACAAATGATGATGTAAAGGGGAGGGCCACGTGGAGATTGCAGTGCTCGTGGAAGCTGAGGAAGGATGGTTGTCGGAGAAGTTAAATGGATAGCGAGTGGTTGACGAGGCCTCCGAAGTCTGTGGTTTATTGCTTTCTGTGATGCCTGACAGGAGAAGGTGTTGTGCTCTACCTAAGGGGAGTGTCTACCGTACCGTGTTAGTGTACTATGCTCGTGCTAGTGGAATGGGGAGGTGGGTCTAACCGCAAGCAAGCTTGGGTGATGTCCCACACTTGAGGACCCCATTTGTGCCGAGGGAGGTGCGGTGCAACTGGCTTAGGGCAACAGGTCTAACCATAGGCGAGTGTTACCTCCCTAGGTATGTCCTACCCTTGATGTGTCCTAAGAGTGAAGTGGGGGAGGGGGACTAGGGGGTTAGGAGCGGAGCCGGCCGACTGAAGCCACCGGGCACGCCTAACTTGAGAACCCCTAGGTGCAGTGATAGTGCTTATGTGGTGATTGAGTGCTTCTACAAGTGAGTGCTTGTGTTGTCATTGTTTTTGCTTTGCCTTTCTTTCTTAGCTTTTCTCTTTTTGTACATTCTTTGCTTTTCTTTTCTTTTCTTCTCTTTTTTTTTTGGTTGTTAATAAGGGAAGAAGTTACAGAGGAGGATATGGCTACTATTGCTCACTCTGATCATGTTGGGAAGGAGGTTGGGGTGGTGGAGATGAAGGGATGATTACAAGTCGAAAATCGGCTGTCGCTCACATCCTCTAA
Source organism: Lygodium microphyllum (assembly GCF_053477565.2). Taxonomy (NCBI): domain Eukaryota; kingdom Viridiplantae; phylum Streptophyta; class Polypodiopsida; order Schizaeales; family Lygodiaceae; genus Lygodium; species Lygodium microphyllum. The sequence goes on along the minus strand of NC_141164.1, from coordinate 65,512,147 downwards.
AAGGGCTAGGCAAAACGAGGGTAGGAACGTGGCTCGCATCATGAGACGGGCCATGGCACAGCAATCAATCATGTTAGGATCGAAGAAGAGAGGGGGTAAGTTGCGCTCTTGCGGAGTGGGATCTATCCTAAGAAGAATTCTAAGTAGGCGAAGGTAATTACAAGTGGTGATAAATGCTGGGTCAAGGCAAGAGGAGAATGTGTCTACAAAGTGTACAATGGCATTACATAGATCGCTAGGGGTGAAGATAAGAGCATCCTCATAATTTATACAATTAGGCTCGGAGGGGAGTGCATTGCAAAAGGTCATCCAAGTGTCCATATTCATCAAACATAGCCTTCTCCTCCACAGAGGCTGGCTTTCGAATCCTGGCACAGATCTTGGCAGTCTGAATACCTTGTTCTTTTAGTATTCGCTGTCTACATTGCTCCATGCAATCAGATGCTACTCTCTTTCCAGCAATCACTTGTCTCTTAGCCTTCCAGCGACACCTATGACTTCGTCCACCACTTTAATGGGTAAAACTCTTCTTAAGTTCGTGGGGAATCTGAAAGCGAATTCATATGGTTGTCTATTCAGCTCCTGCTGCTCCCAGGCGATGATTTCTGCTTGGAAGTGCACAGGGCGCTCTTCTAGGGTGGGCGGAATCGGCACTGCGGCTACTATCAGTGGCCGAGCCCTCTATCTAGCCCTGACCTCTTCAATAAGCTTCCTTTTCCTTTCTTCTTGAGCGGCTGCTCTCTCTGCGGATGGGTCAGGGGGTGGTTGGTCGTCTAGTGGTGGCGAAGGGGGTGGATGGACCAACTCCCCCTCTTGAGGCCCCATTTTGAAATTGAAGTCGGTCTCGTCCCCCTCTTGCCATTGCTCTTGCTGCACTACCTCTGCTGTGAAGCCCAATGAGTCTATCTCCTGGGGAGATAGCCCTGCCTCTAGTAGTGAATTACGTTGTTCTTCCAGGCTTGGGCTGGCTCTTGTCATTCGAGCCGGCAGCTGTAGTCCTACTTTTAGTGCTCTGTGTGCCATGCCTAGTTTCTTGCAGGCTGTTTCCATGGTCTCATTGTCTTCTGGCTCTGTTACGTCCAGCAGGGTGGTCATGAAAGCACGTTGTTGAGCATTGAAGCTCATGAAGACGGCACCTGCCCTGTTTTTCACCATCAGTTTATCTTTCTCCAGCTGTCCTAGGCGTTGGGCGAGAGTCCTCATCCACCTTTCATTGTGAGCGGCCCACTCCTCGGCCCTCTTTCTCATATCCTCCAAACTCTCGCCTTGCCTTTGAGCCAGCACTGTCAGTCATTGCTCTTGGTCTTGCATGTCCTTCTTCAGCTGTACCTGTTTCTCTTGCTCCACACTCAGCTCCTATTTTAACTTTTCTATCCTTGCTCATACCTATGAGCTCTCTCTTCTCGTACCACTTCCAGGTCATTCGCTGCCTTCTGGATCTTCTCCCCCTGGGCTTGCAGATCCTCGCAAAATCCTACAAGTTCATCATTTCGCTGTCTTAAAGATGCCGTGACCTTGGCGTCTTCACTGGCCTTGGTCTCATACTCAGCTTTTGCATCCTCCTTTTCCTGGAGCTGCCCTTTCAGCTCATGTAGTTCTCTCTGAGCTGCGGCTAGCTGCCTCGTTGTTTCCAGCTGGAAAGAAGCTCTAGCCTCTTTCTCAGCTTCCAACTCAGCAAGCCGCTGCTTTCTTCTCTTCCTTTGCCTTTTCGAGCTAAGCTAGCAGCTGCTTCACGTATTCATCATATTCTTGTGCTGGCATGCCCGTTGTGGGAACGGAGGTGGTGGAAGTTTCTGTTTTTTGTGTCTTTGGGTCCCTTTGCGACTCTGCATCAGCATAGCTATAGGTCTCTTAGTTCCGGGTGCAAAGGGCGTGACCTCTCCTCCTCCTTGGCCCATCTGTTTGTCAACCAAAAACTGCACCCACTCCAAGACATTGCTAAGATCCACCTTGGGAGTGGAGCCTTGGGTGGCAGTGGTAGTGGGCGTTGTCGTGATGAGAGTGGCTAGTGTGGTAGGTACAAAAAGAGGGGGAGTTGGCGCCATTGGTTCTTTGCCTTTTCCTTCTGCTGGGGGCGGGGGTGTGATTTCCGGCACACTGGTACTGGAACCAGGTGCTTCTGTTCTGCGTGGGCTCTTTGCGCCCTCCTCATCTCTTTTGTGCTACTCCTCAATGGAGCGAGGGGTGGCCAATGCTATTTCTTCCTCTTTCATTCTTCTCAACTCCTCTTCAGTCTTCTTCCTCTCCTCCTCTGCCTTCTTTGATTCCATCTCAGCTAATCTTGCATCCTCTTGCTCCTTCTTTTTTCTCTCCTCCTCATCCCTGAGCGACTCCCTCCGAGCCCTCTCCAGATCTTCTTTTTCTTTTTTCTTGCACTCTTCTTCCCTCTTTCCATGCAGGGCTTTCGTTCTTTGTTCTTTGTGCCTTTGTGGGCTACCCTGGGACTCTCCCTCTTCATCTTTGTAAGTCTCTGTTTCATCTGAAGACCTATGCTATTCTTCTGTGTGAGGTGGGGGTTGTGACGGTGATTCGTCACTTCCTTCTTTGTCTCCCTTCTTAGTGCTTCTCAGATTATGGCAGTAAGGACGCCTCCAAACCCTATGGTTGAGGCCTTGGAGGATGATGCCTTGCGTTTTGATCTGGACGATGGGGATTCTCCTCCAGCGGCTCTTCCTCCCATTGCTAGAGCCTTAGCCAAAGCCTCTATGGTTCTCCTCACAAACCCGTTCAGGTTTACCTCGTCTAGTGATTGTGCCGCAATGCTGTCGAGCAGAGGCACGTTGATCCGGCTCATTATGGTATTGTACCTCTGGCTCGAGAACAAAGTGTGCACCATTTTTGCTTGCAGTTGGATATCTGGGTTTGGGATGTCTGCCAAGCTAATCCCATCATTGGTATGGACCTTTACCTTGTCCATTCCCAACATGGCGTAGACATCCCTCTTCGGCTTTCTTTCCACTTTAGTTGGCAGCCCCAGTGCCTTCTCCACCAATTCCGGGGTCAGCTCAATCTGTACTTGTCGGGTGGCTTCATTCTCGCGCACCGTGATGGTGCCTCTGTTTCTGTTAAAGGTGCGCAAAAAGTCGGCACACTGGGTGTAGTCCACTCTCTGGCCCACTACTTCTAGGTATTTCTGCAGATGGCACTCGTCTATAATTTGGCGCACTGCCGGCTCTTCGATGGCCACATCTTCAAGGTTGAAGATGTGACGGGGCTAAAGGCTCTAGTCTCCACCGTGAGCCCGTACTTCACTTGCTCCTCCTCCGAGAAGGGGAGCTTTCTAGCCTTGTCCTGGCTTGCCATGATAGATGCCTGCAAGTTCAGCCATTTCCACTATTAGTGCTTTTTGACAAGTAACTTGCTGAAAGAAGAAAAGCGTAGCAGATTTTATTGATCTGAAATATTTTGAGTATAGCCTTAACTTTTCTTTTCAGACTTTTACCGTTGCATTTCAACTTTTATTGACATTTCATACTTGGTTCACTTTTTAAATTCCACCTTACCCCTCCCCCTTTGGAATGAGAATAATCCATCCCAGGATTGGAGGTTGAGAGGACAAGGGCATTTAGCATACAGAGCGTCGGTCTATTTGTGCAGGAGCCAAGCATAGAAGTTGGGGTTGTACTCTAGCTGAGCTTCACGGTCTAATTCGAATGGACGGATACCCACGTGCATGATGTATGTCAGAATATCGGTTAGGAGATCGCCAGAATCGATGCAACTAGCAATGTGGAGTTCTTCCTCTGTTAAGAGCGGTCAAGGTAGGGATGCCCCTTGATGTGTTCTTCCATGGGTCGACCACGAAGAGTGGTTAATACTCGATACGAGGTTGGCACGACGTAAGTGGGATCGTACTCTGCTGTTTTGATTGTGCGGCGCTGCTCAGCGTTGGTCATTATGTGGCACCCCTCAACTTCCCATTGCAGCCTAAGAGTATACCAATGCTTCAAAAACGTGGAGTCAGTATCAGCGAGCTTGGATAACTCTGTGATTTCCTGATCAGTGATAGCAGAAGTGGTCTGTTGATCGTAGGATGTGATGAGACATTGTTTAATTGCTTGCTCTTTGGAGATCTCGTTGTTGAGCAACTCAGCACAGCAGAGCGAGAAGCTTTTGCAAATGCAAATTCAAAGGTCTCCCAAGAGCAAGGCATATTGCGCACTTCTGTTGCAAAGGGTTCTTCTAATAGACCTAAGTCCAAGCGGTCATAACTAAGGGATAGTGACAGGAAGGTGGCATCGAGTCATTTAATGCATTCCACCACGTCATCCTCGGTGTCCTCAGCGAGGTCGGCGGCCAGCGCTAAAAAGGACTTGCATTCATATGAGGGTGTAAGGCCGACGGGTGGTCGAGGTTTGCTAGAACTAGAGGCCTTAACAATACAGAGTTGCAGTTGGGAGTTTCCTTGAGCCTGCAGTTGGGTTGTTTGGAATATGGGTGGATTAGGGTCAGCCACAACAGATGGACTGTTGCATTCACGTTTGCTTTGGGGAGCCGAATTGACTTGGTCAGATGATGCCTCCTATGCGGGGCTGTTGCTTGGGCCGATAGGCCTGTGCGACTCTCTTGGGCCGAAGCGTAGATGAGTCGGATGGCTGGGGCTCTGGAGAGCATTGTGGCTTATGGTTTTGAGGTGTTATTGGACATGGGCTGATCAAGCTTGAGGGTGGCATATGAATAGTGCCTCTGGCCATGGGGGCCTTAGGAATCCAAAGCCAGGTATTTCCCTCGTAGTAGCCTTGTGCATGCAAGAGGGCTTTAGGGACCCATCTTTGCTTGATCACGCGGCGCTTCCTGTGATTGCCGATATTGTCAGTCCTAAGGCTCCAAATTCAAGCCGAGTTTCATCTTTTTAGCAAGTGATCCTTAGGGTAGAAACACTAGATCGTCTCTCTCGCAAGTACATCCTATTGTCCCTACATTCCGTGAATGAGGGCAAGTCTTTAGGGTATAAGAATTTCAACTTGACAATAAGAGTGATAGGTCATGTCCTCAACGTGCTAAATCCTAGTTAGCTCTTTGGGATATGTTGCATTGAATTAACGAGTCCCTCGCGGTTTTTAGGTGTTTAGGTTTAAACCAATTTACTTGTCTATTCTTGAAGATATTTATGAAACCATTTTCGTAACCACATGATTCATTGCCTACATATTGAGTTGATTTTACAAACCTTAACTTTTCTAGTTAAGATCAAAGCATATGTTAAGTTATGGCATAATTCCTATTGATCCTTCTGTAACATGCGATCAAGATTCATGCTACTAAGCTTTAGGGTTTTAGGTTTGAACCATGCAGCCTTTTCTAACAGCTATGCAGTTGAAACGAGATTTATGCCAATTGGCTAGAGTTTAATTTACTTCATGCAGCTCTAGAACCATTTCCATGCCTTGTAGATTTCTACAGATTATTAGCGACCTCCTTTTAATGAATCATTTAGAAGGAAAGATGCCTAATAATGCGACATGCGATTTATTCTTTCCATGCCTAATCGAAGTGCACAATAATAATTTCAACTTTATAAAGATGATCTTTAATTGATCTAAATTTGTTAGTTGTAATGCATATAACAAATTGCTAAGAATGCATAGACGTCTTATGTCCTTACATTCGTTCCATTGGAAAAATACAAATGACCAATTCCTTGATCATAAGCTATTTCCTTTTAATTTATCCAAAGTATTTCCGTCCAAAAAATGCATCCTAATTTTCGTAAATGAATCATGCACAATTGAATTAGTACGATGTAAATCAAAATTAGGAAGAAAAACCTGGACTTGCGGTGAAATGTCCACATGGATGTTAGGAGATAATCCTCCTGCGTTTGCGCCTTGTGCCTTCTTAGGAGCCATCTCGAATTTGACCTTTTAGCCTTGGATGTAGAGTTATGATCTTGGCCGACTCCTTCGCACGCAAAGCTCCCTTTGTGACTGCTTGCATCATCTTTCAGAATCGGCTTTAGAAGGCTTTATAGGTTTCCTCCTTGAAGTAGGGATTTTACGATTAGGACCTTAAAACCGTCAAGAATGACTTTGTGGAAATGCTAAGGGCCTTAAACTCCGGGTTTGAAAAACCCACTTTGTAGGGCCGATGGGAAAAGGGTTTTGAAACCCGAAAGTGAGGATTTCCACGAGAAAGGGGGTGCTTAAACCTCAAGGGGTTATAAAAACCCTCTTGAGAGCCAATAGGAAAAGGGGCTTTACGAAACCCGGGGGCTAAAGGTGGCTAAAAAAAAAGGATTTGTATGGGACCCCACGAAACAAGGGGGGGTTTTAAATGGTCTTAGTGGATCGGAAAAGGGAAGAAGGGGGATGTATAGCTTGCCAGTGAGGGGGTTAAATCTCGGGGTAACTGGGCTTTTAAACCCACTTGAAAGGGCAATAAGAAAGGCCCACGAGAAGGGTTGCTTTAAACCTCCGGCCAGCGTGAGTTTATAGGGATTTAGTGGAATTTGTAAAAGGAAAGAGCTTGGAGGGGATTCCACGGGAATGGGGTTTAAATCCCGAGGAGGGGGGGTTATTAAACCCACTTGAAAAGGGGGCTTATAGAAACCCACAAGAAGGGGGCTTCCAAGGAGGCTTTAGAAGATTCCCAAGAAGCTTCTAAAGCTTCTGGAGGTACCGTGGAGGCCCACGTGGAAGAGAGAAGGCGACAGTGGCAACGGCGCGGAAACTCAAAACCCTTCGACTCCTCACCTCACAGCCTGGCACAGTCGATGATCAGAGGCGGCGCTCTGCCTGGCTATGGCGGCTTTATGCAACACCTCCTCCCTCCTCACAACCATACTCCACACTCTCCTTCACGGCCGCAGTGTTACTACTCTCCAGCCAACAGCGTGACGGCTCTTGCCTCCTTTCATTCCCCCCCACAAGGCTTTTATAGGTGAGGGGAGGGGATCCTCCCTCCCCCATGCGGCTTCTTGCATGGCCTTTACTCCTCCAACAAGCTCTAGCAAGGAGCTAGGTCATAGTGCCTTCCCTCCCTCTCCTCCAACGCAATAGTCGACTAGGGGAAGGAGGGGATAATTTTTTTTAAAAAAAATTATGCCATAATTTCAAATTATTATCCTCATGACCTCCTATTAAGAGGAGTTTCTTGTGAAGAATGCATGTTTAGAAATCAGGAATGTTACATTCTCTCCCCCTTGGAGGAATCAAGATGTCCTCATCTCGAGATAAACTAGGGATATTGGTGGTTGAGAGTGCTGTCATCTACCCAAGTGGCATCCTCCGCGGGATAATCTTTCCACTGGACGAGGCATTCTCTCAAGGTTTTGGATCTCAGTTGTCTCTCCCTAACATCTAAGATCCTGTCAGGCCATATTTTAAGGACTCCTTGACTAGGCATTACAACTTGTTGGTCATCAAGTACATGGTTAGGATTAGGTACATACTTTTTCAATAGGTTGATATGGAATACATTATGAACCTTTAGGTTCTCAGGGAGTTGTACTCTATAAGCATTAGGTCCTACGCACTTAAGGATATTGTATGGTCCACAATACCTTGGACTTAGCTTTTTGCAATTCCCTAAGGATAGAGAACTCTTCTTTGGGCGTACGAGAATGAAGACCATGTCTCCTTCCTCGAAGATTCTATCTTGACGCTTCAAATCTGCGTATGCTTTCTGTCTATCCTTGGCGGCTTGGATGTCCTGTCTTATTGACATTATTTGGTCATCCATTTCTTCCAACATCTGCCTTGAAGCTTCAACCCTCAAGGTTGGATCTGAGAAGTTTAGGGGACTTCCACAGTCATGACCATACAATGCTTGAAAAGGGGTCATCTGAATGCTTTGTTGGTAAGAAGCATTGTAGGAAAATTCAACCAAAGGCAAGTATTGAATCCACCTTTTTGGCTCACGATAGCATTGTGCCCTAAGCATATCCTCGATAACTTGATTAGCTCACTCCGTTTGACCATTGGTTTGGGGATGGTAAGCTGTGCTAAAACAAAGTTGAGTCCCAATGGCTTCAAAGATAGATCTCCAGAAATGTGATATGAAGAGAGAATCACGATCACTAATGATTCTTCTGGGTAGCCCATGTAGCTTGAATATCTCCTTGATAAACAACCTTGCAATGTCAGAGGCTTTATAGTTTGTCTTTACTGGAATAAGATGTGCAACCTTAGTAAGCATGTCAACCACAACCATGATGGAGTTGTATCCTCCCTGAACTTGGGTTAGGCCAAAAACAAAGTCCATACTAATGAATTCCCATTTCATTTTGGAAATGTCGAGCGGTTGTAACTTTCCTAGAATTTTGACATGTTCGGCTTTGATACGTTGACAAGACAAACACTCAGTGACATATTTGAGAACGTCACCTTTAAGCCTCTCCCAATAGTAGCTCTTCCTAACTGCATTGAGAGTTTTGGCATAGCCAGGATGTCCTGAAAAAGGGGAATCATGAGCTTCCCACAATATCTTCTGCTTAAGTGACTGGCTTGCCAGTATACATAGCCTCGTTCTATAGTAGAAAAGTCCACTATTGATAGAGAATTCATGATACTTAGCCTATAGCTTTTTATCCTGGTCCTTGATATAGATCTCCCTTAGGATCTTTTGATAGGCTGGATCATGGCATGCTTCCTCTCTAGCTAGCTCAAGTATTGGGTTATTTGGCATGGACACCTTTGTGGCTAGAGATCTAGCTGTTGATGGATTTTGCAAGATTAATGAGTTAAGGAATGCCTTGCGAGACTGAGTTCATCGGCAACTACATTCTCCTTTCCTGGTCCATATTTGATTTCAAAACCATACTCCTCCAGCACTTCAATCCACCAATGTTGCCTCATGTTGAGCTTGCTTTGGGTAAATATCCACTTGAGACTTTTATGGTCAGTCACTAGAGTAAACTTGTTACCCAACAGATAGTGTCTCTAAAGCTTTAGAGCATGGATGACAACTAACAATTCTAGATCATGGGTAGCATAATTCTTCTCATGGCTCTTCAGTTTCCTTGAAGAGTATGCTACAAGATAACCTTCGTGCATGAGCACACATCCTAAAGCAAGTGTGCTAGCATTAGTTACTACCTCGAACTCCTTACTGAGGTCTGGAAGTCTTAGGATAGGTGCTGATACCAAAATTTTCTTCCATCTATCAAAACTAGATTGTTTGGTAGTTGACCATGCAATGGATGTTTGCTTCTTCAGTAGATCCGTCAGAGGTGCAGCAATCAATGCATAATTTTTTATGAAGACTCTATACCATCCTATCAATCCAAGAAAACTGTGTATTTCTTTGACAGTTGTTGGTATTGGCCATTCTAACACATCTCTGACTTTGGCTGGGTCCACTGAGATTCCTTTCGCTGATACAATGAAACCCAGATATTCAATCAGACACTTGAAGAATGTGCATTTATTCATATTAGCATATAGCTTGTGTGCCCTCATTGTCTCAAGGACAATCCAAAGTTGGGGTTCATGATCTTCTTCCTGTTTAGAATAGACTAAAGTGTCGTCAAAGAAGATGAGCATTAAGTTATCAAGATATGGCCTAAAGATATCCTGCATTAACCTGTTGAAGGTGGCAGGCGCATTTGTAAGCCCGAATGGCATAACTAGGAATTCAAAGTGCCCATATCTTGTGTTGAAGGCCGTCTTTGGGATATCTTCTTCCTTGATCCTTATCTGATAGTAACCAGACCTAAGATCAATCTTGGAGAAGATCTTGGCACCCTGAAGACAATCAAGAAGTTCATCTATTCTAGGAATAGGGTACTTGTTCTTGACGGTTGATTGATTCAACCCTCTGTAATCAATACATAGTCGAAGTGTTCCATCTTTCTTTTTCTGGAACAGTACTGGACCTCCCCATGGTGAGAGCGGAATTTAGGTGACGGGAAGTGCTTAAAAATAGCTAAAAATTATGAGTATCAAGGGAAAAATATTCACCGTCAAAGGCGGCGGCTCGATCTAGGACGATTTTAAGCGCCAAGGTGCTTTAAAGACGCCCGAGCGACACTTGTTGATTTTTCATAATTTTTCAGACAGTCGTGCGGGTTGCCATGAGCTAGTGGCCAATACGGGATGCTAAGCCGGACGCCCAGGATTTTTCAGAGCTCGATTCCGAGACCGGACAGGGGAATAGCCACAAAGTGGGCAAGATTTGAAAAGGTGGACCAAAGTTTGGCCAAATGGGCAAGTGACCTTTGGGAGCCCAAACTTAAAATGGCACATGAAAGATTAGAACAAATCGTGGAGAGAGAAAGGAGGAGAACATCACGCCATACTGCGCTCGAAAAATGCGCCCCATGCATGATGATGCCATCTCCAGCCTCAACACAACCCCTATCAATCATCATTGCTCCTCATTCCCCTCTGAATCCTGACTCTATCGCCGCCCTTCGCTCGCGCAATGATGCCCTCTTTGAAGATCTCTGATTTCAGTCTTTCTCTCTCCTCCCTCTCTCTCTTCTAAAGGCAAGTTCATGTGGGAAGAAGAAGGAAGAAGAAAGAATGATGGAGGCTTGTCCGGCATGGATCGGATTGCTCCACGGGCTGGAAATGGTAATTGGTGATTGTGCTGGACATGAAGTCTTGCTGATTTCCAAATCTACAGCCATGGACATGAAACCCGAAACACGCAAATAAGCGGTAATTTAAAATTTTCAAAGGAAATTTGAGCTTTTATGGCTTTTGATTGATGAAATGTTGTTCATGTGGGCTAAAAATTGTTCATGTTGCTATTTTCTATGAGTTCTTGCTGGTCCTAATCAAAAAATCAGAAAATATGCATTTTGTGGTTCAAAATAATACATTAAAACACGTAAAACATGAAAAACAAGGGAAAATGATGGGTGTTTTGCATAAAAATGGGAAAGTAAATAGGAACGTCAACTAAACTTTCATTTTTCCACAAGAAGGAACTAAGGGCCACAGCCCATAACCTATTTTGAATTTTCAGTAATTAAATAATTGCAAGAAAATAAGGGAAAATACAAGAAAAGGGTGGAAGAACCCTAAAAAATAGGGGAAAAATACATTTTGGGTTCCGAAAAAATAAGGATAAATAAGAGCAATGTTTGTGAATGTTTGTGGGGACTGAAGCATGAGTATTTGCCTCAGTTCAACCCCACCTTCTTGTTCTAGTGTGTCTTTTTCCGTTTTCTACACATAAAATGATGGTAAAATACCCTATAAATCTATCCAACGATGCAATATTTAAACGGGGAAAGGTAGAGGAGTTGAAATATGTCTAAATGCCATGTGAGATGATGGGAAAGTTGCTGATTTCTATGCATAGCATTTAGGACGGATAATAATTAAAATTAAGAGCTTAGTAGCACGAGGATCACCTCGGTGCTAGGCCCATGCAACGAAGCACGAACGGTAGTTGGAAACCATTAAAAGAATGTTTTTGCACTTGTGCACAATACTGTTTGCTAGATGTTTGAGCACTAGGCATTCACCAAATGCATAGAGCATGAAAATAATTTAGAAAGTATCAGTGACCAGCTCCTGGACATGCATTGCAATTGGTTTATTAGAACATGACCTACGATGAGAGGCAGTGAGGTACCCATGCTGTAGGCTAGTCGTGGGGATCCTAAAGGGGAAAACAAGTAAGGACAATGGTACATTCCTGGACACGCTTATTCGGTACCTTGAGCGACTTTTGTGCGATGTGTCTATATGTTGAGCGACGCATCGAGGGGCCAATCCCCAAGGTCTAGGAGAGTCGCAGAGGGTTGACGGCATTTAGCCGTAGGAGGAATCCCATGTGTATGTGATTCGAGCCTTTTGGCTATGTGAAAGGGACTCCCTCTGAGGAGTAATATTGGGTTAGGATCAGTTGGACTACAACGTATTACAAATGCAATGTTTAGGAAGGCAGAGATTTTGATAGACGCTCCTGGCCGCGAGGCCGAGGGGTTGTCTTGTGCGTAGTGACGAGGCCCGGCTAGTGCATGAGCCAGTGCCGGCCCGTTTTTAGATCCATCAGTGGTGCGTCTGCCAGGAGCCGCTTAAAAGTGGCGGTTCTCGAATCCTGGTTGTTTAGGGACCAACTAGCAGTTTATGCCAAAGGATACTAAGACTGATCCGTTATTTATTGATAAGCATCGTCTAGCAGAAATCCAAAAGCAAGAAAGAGACGAAAGAGCTAGGCAACGTGCTAAAATTTTTAGGAGATATTCCCCTAAGCGTAGCGGTGCTGAATCCTTACGAGGGAGTGGATCTAGTGGTCTTAGTACCACAAGCAGTAAGTTAGGAGAAGGTGGAAGCTCTAGTGCTCCCCTTCCCTCCATAAGCCAGCCCACGTCAAGTACGGGAGGTGTAACCCCACCGTCCCCTATTCCTAGTGCAAATCCAATCCTCGTCATGGCGCAGCCTATTGCAATTCCAGCAGGAACGACGGATTTGCCGGCACTAGGTTACCCGCTACCCATTTTTAATGGGCTAGTTGAGAAAGATGCGGAACTCCACATTAGGGAGTTTCAAAAGGTGATGTTTAACTGTCGCATTCAAGAAGAAGGACATTTAATGATGTTCTTCAATATGACTCTCAAAGGAAGAGCCGCTATATGGTATCATGGTTTAGAAGCCGGAACCATTCTGAACATTGATGCATTTTATGGAGCTTTTCGAAGGGAGTTTGCCCCTGAAAGGGGTGGGCAATATTGGTTGCCTGTACTCAACGTGACCCGCCAAGAACCACATGAGGATATTCGTGCTTATGCAAAGAAAATAAAAGAGGTTTTCCTTAAGTTGGACACCTCTATTCCTATCCCCGCAACTGCCCAATTGCAGTATTTCCTACATGGTTTGGACTTTAATATCCAATTGCAGTTGAGTAGTGTCCCCTTGGGGGATATAGATACTGCCATTACACGAGCACAAGAGGTGGAATCCCGACTACAAGCAGCCTATGCTTCTCGAGGCAATTCGAACATGGGTTTAGTATTGGGAAACAATATGGCAATAGCCAATGGCAGTAGTGGTCAAGGGATAGCGATGGCTAACCCTAATGGGAGAGGGAACATGATACAGAATGTGCCTTTATTACCAGCTTCCCCTAGCATGTCGATGCCTACGGGCAGTCAAATGACTTCAAGTGGTGGAGGCCAGGCGGTCATTTCTAACACCATGCCTGTGGCTCAACAACCAGTGCCTAATCGAATTGTTAGGCCGATGGAACGACAGGGTAATGACCAAGGCTATGAGTCGAGTTCTTCCAATGTTCTTGGCGAGGTTAAGGACATGATGAAGCATTATACCGACATGATTACGGAGCAGTATCGACAAATAGCCGTTGATGTCAACTTCCTTAAAAAACAACAAAATTTGATAGGAAGTAGATACCCAGATGAGGGTGCACCGTCGAGGTTTAGTTGCAAATGGTGTGGTGGGCAGCACTATCCAAGAAATTGCCCAAATGTTAAGTGCAACATCTGTGGAAAATCCGGCCATTTAGCAGCTACTTGCTGGAGTAAGATCAGTTCCCTCCAGCGAGGAAGTCGACAACCAGGGCCAGTTAATCATCGTGCCCAAGGAAGTGATTCCCAGCGAGAAGACGGGCCTAAACAAATACTTCAATGACCAAAGACTACAGTGGAGGAGCTACCAAGTGGTAATGGGGTTAGTTTGATTGAGGCTGTACGCGTTAATGATGCTGAAACCTCTAATTTGCGAGCTGTACTTACAAGAGGTCAAAAGGGTAGAGAAGCCGACAAGGATAAGCCTGCCGACGGAAACCCTAAACAAGGCGACAAAGGAACGCAAGTTTTGGACCCTTCCATGGAAGGGGGACCTTTGAAGCCCGTAGAAAGTAAAGCCGATAGGGAACCACCAAGGAAGAAGGTGAAAGTTAAGAAAGAGGCAATAAAGCCGGTTCAGCGACCTAAAGAGCGGATGGTTTGGCGTGAAAAGCGAGCTCTATCGAACTATCATGAATTCGATTTGGCGAGCTCTCTTTGCGAAGTCAAGACGAATGTGAATCTTTTACAGCTTATTAAGCTTTCCCCAGGAGTACGTAAGGAATTTAGAAAGATTCTACGTACCGGGTATATCGTAGAACCTTTGGGTATTGTGCGAGTTGGTGATGACTAGTTCGAGCATGCTGAGAAGCATTGCCCAAGGGTTGCAGCCTATGTCGATGGGATATTAGTAGATTATGCCATTGTCGACACGGGATCATCTGTTAACATTATGAGTTCTGAACTGATGGAAAGGTTGGGTCTTGCGATCCAGAAAGATACCTCCACAATCCTCAGAATGGCAGATGATAGTTTGAGACAGCCGGAAGGCTGCATTACTAAGGTCCATGTCACTGTTGCAAATGTAGAATGCTTGTTGGACTTTAGGGTGATTCGTTTTGCAGGCCGTCCAAGTTACCAAGTATTACTCGGACGACCTTGGATCTTGCAAGCGGACTGCCAAGTAGATATACCCGCCGGTCGACTAATATTTGGCAGAGGTGCCCAAGCGTGTGGTAGTTGATGCTTATCCTGAGTCCCCGCAGAGTGAGAGAGCTCCTCTATCTTCTACAGAATTGGAGACATTAGAAGATTTATCTGCCAGTGAGACATCATCGAGTGATGAGTCCAAAGAAGGATCCACCACAGAGGACATCTATCAGATCACTTTGAATGAGCCGATAGAGGGCCAAGATCGTATAAGAGATGCAGATGTTATCGAGCTAGACCTTGATACGCTTGATGATTCGCGGCCAATCAAATTAGGTTCTATGCTCAGCTAAAGGGAGGACTATGTGGCCTTGATCCAGGAATTCCGTGATATCTTTGCCTGGAGTTATGATGAGTTGAGAGGCATCCCTCCTAGTCTTGCTGTTCATACAATTCCGGTGAAAGAGGGCAGTCGTCCTGTACGGCAGAAAGTAAGGCGTATGCCTTTCGAATTGAGGGACGGCCTGCTTGAAGAGTTACAGAAGCTTCGAAAAGCAGGTTTGATTTTTCCTGTGCAACACATGGAATGGTGTTCGCCAGTTGTGATTAGAAAGAAGAAGAATAATCAAATCCGTTTATGTGTAGACTTTAGGGAGTTGAATAAGCAGACAGTTAAGGACTACTACCCGTTGCCATTTATTGACCAGATTTTGGATCAATTAGCGCGTAGGGAGATATATTCGTTTATGGATTGCTTTGCAGGATACAACCAAATGGCAATTGCAGAAGAGGACAAGTTGAAAACAACTTTCATCACTGTATTTGGTACTTTTGCATACCATGTGATGGCCTTTGGTTTATGCAATGCACCTGGTTCGTGGCAACGAACAGCAGATAAGACATTCGGTGACATATCCCCTGAAGAGTTGAAGGTGTTTATTGATGACTTAGGGGCTGCCACCGTGAGAGAAAGGCAGTTGATCATTCTAAGAAAATGCTTTGAGCGCTGTAGACAATTCTGCATCGCTTTAAACCCACGGAAGTGTGTTTTTGGAGTACCTTATGGGCTATTGTTGGGTCATGTGGTCAGTTCGGTAGGAATTGCGACAGACCCCGAGAAGGTCAAAGTTATAGTTGCCATGGGTCCACCACGCACTCCGAAGGAAGTTCATAGCTTTCTGTCTTCGGTTGGTTACTACCGTAGATTCATCAATGCCTTAGCAGAAAGAACGTTGCGGCTTACAAATTTATTGTCCTTTAGCTGTTCGTTTGTATGGGGTGACCCTTGTAAGGTAGCATTCGAGGATGTGAAACAAGAGCTAGCAAGAGCGCCCGTTTTAAAAGCACCTAAAAGAGGTGAGGTGTTCTATATATTTTCGGCAGACACCATGTATAGTATCAGCTACTGTTTAGCCCAAATTTGGGAAGAGAAGTGGCACCACCCGATTGCTTTTGCCAGCCGGAAGCTAGGGGTATCCGAAATCAATTATACTTACATGGAGAAGTTGTGTCTAGCGATGGTCTTTGGGACCAAGAAATTCAGGCATTATATTCTCTATGAGAAAGTCGTGCTTTATACGAAGGCGGAGGGACTTCGATTATTGATGAATAAGCTACAGCCGCCTGATCGTCTAGCAAAGTGGTTGATCACTTTGCAGGAATTTGATTATGAAATCAAGAGTAAGCCACCAAGGTTGCAAGGCATCGTGGAATGTCTAGTGGACTTTGGGGAGCCGAAAGAATCTGTGGCTGAAGGTAGTGACATGGAGTTGTTGTTTAAAATAGATACGACATCTATTCCCTCCTGGTATGCTGCAATAACGCATTATTTATCAACGGGAGAGGCGGGATCCGAATTATCTAAGGCTGAGAAAAGGAAAATTAAGCAGCAAGCGTTAAAGTTTGCCTTGATCGCAGGTACATTATATCGGCAAGGGGTTGATGACATCTATCGCCGATGTGTGATGCCTGACGAGGTGCCATTCATTTTGGAAGAGTGCCATGATTCTGCTTGCGGTGGCCATTTTGCTGGACGACTCACAGCACAAAAGGCTTTAAGAGCAGGTTATTGGTGGCCTGCCATCTTCTAGGATGCGTTTGCGTATGTTAAGCGATGCGATATTTGCCAACGACATGATAATCGGGAGAATAGGAAACGACCACTCACCCCTATTATGGCGATACTTCCATTCGAGAAGTGGGGAATAGACTTTGTGGGTCCTATTACTCTGTCGTTGACTACGCAAAAGAGGTACATCATTGTCGCCACTGACTACTTCACAAAGTGGTCAGAAGCACGTGCAACAAGGAAAGATGATGCTAAAGAAACTGCTAGTTTCCTTTTAGAGCAGATAATATGCCGGTTTGGTCCGCCGAAAGAATTAGTGTCGGACCGCGGAACCCATTTCCTAAATAAGCTGATTAAAGGTTTGACAGAGATGTGGCAAATCAAGCATAACAAGACAACCCCATATAATCCGCAAGCCAATGGGCAAGTTGAAAGTACCAACAAGCAGCTTGTGGGCATCATGTCCAAAATTGTGTCGGAAAAGAAACGGGATTGGGATAAAAAATTATACGTGGCAGTGTGGGCCTACAATACGACTTTCAAACGAGCCACTGGCCATACCCCGTTCAAGTTAGTATATGGGGAGGAGTGTGTCTTGCCTTTAGAGATTGAGCTGCCGACTATTCGGTTTGCCATCAATCATTCTTTGAGCGATGAAGATGCACTTTTTGAGCGCTTGACGACATTGGCACATTTAGATGAGCTTAAGTTGCAGAGCTTATTGCACCAAGAAGTGGCGAAGCGTCAAATGAAGCAGCTACACGACCTCAAAGCCAAGAAATACACCTTCAAGAAAGGACAGCTTGTTCTGTATTATGATGCACGACGTGAATTATTTCCAGGCAAGTTAGAGCCTAAATGGGATGGGCCCTATAGGATCGTTAGGATAGGAAAAAATAAATCCACAGTTTTGTTAGTTGACCTTGAGGGGATAGAATTTAATAATAAGGTTCATCTTAATAAGATTAAACCTTATTATTTCTGATTGCACTAAAGTTATGACTGCCTTGTAGGTCTAGGCGAGATCGATCAAGCATCTACAAGGAAATCGTGATAAAGGTTGATGGGTCATCTGATCCCTTATTTAGAACACCCATATTTAGAACAAAGGTATCATTAGGGAAAGCTCATTTGGTGGAGCAAAGGATACAAGGTGATTGAGCACGAAGGCGGGACATTTATTTGGGAGATCAAGGTCTTCTGCCATCACTGCCTGCAAATTTTGACGAGCATCCCTGTTGAATTCAATGATGATGGAGGGATGGAGCCTACAGTCCACCCGTTGAATATGCTGAATTTCGATTACCATAATTATGAGTAGAGTTCCGGATGGCGGGATATGTAAACCCTTTATGGACGTACACCTTGTACTTTGATGGGGCGTCCAGGGGTCCATGCAAAAAAGGAAGTGTAGGAGTTGTCATCCGAGACCCCCGTCGACGCATTGTTATGAAGTTAGCTGCTTATCTCGGGGTGAATTTTACCAATAATATGGCCGAATACAAAGCCCTGATTATGGGTTTGAATATTGCAAAGAAGGGTGGTATCCGTCAGTTATTGGTGAAAGGGGACTCTCAGTTGGTTTTAAATCAACTCAATGGGACGTACATGGTACGAAACCCCATCCTTTGTATGTACCATCATACTGCCATAGCCCTGCTAGACGAATTCGATAGAGTGTCTTTTCAGCTGATTCCACGGAATTGGAATCAGTTTGCCGATTCTTTGGCTAATTTTGCGTATGAAGAAGACCTCTTCTTTAATTGTGGCCCTTGTCCCGATATATCTATTGATGCTGAGTCAGGACCTGGTCATTTGTGGGGTATGCTTTCTGAACATGCCCTCTTTGGCAGACGATGGTTGATTTGGGTGATGCAGAGGGTAAGCGAGACTCATCTCCCTTTATTATCTGGGACCCATAGACTGATTAGACGACATGTGATGCGAACACCTCTTGCGATATACGCAGGAGGGATAGGTCATAATTTAATGCACCTAGTGTAGGGCTACGAGCCCTGTTCCCCTGGGAATGGTATGCTTTGATGTCTATCATGGTTGTTTCCAGGAGGATGTTATGAGTAGTATTGTTTGATTTCATTAGGCCAAGAGGGCTGATTCAGTTTTGTAGCAAAGTCATGTCTGATTTCATTAGGCCAAGAGGGCCATTTCCCTGTCTAGTGCGGGTGCGTTTAATTGGGTTTTTGTTTTAAGTGTTGTGCTGGACAGATTTCGTGGTTCATGGACTTTGGTGGAGCCTGGAGGAGCCTTTGCTACGATGGAAGCTTCTTGCGGCCAATCCAGGTGATATCTCTCCTTTACGAGTACCTTTCTTTCCTGTTATATGTGTATTTGTACTTGTCGAGGGGATACTTTTTGTTGGGGACCGGCAACCAAGGCATGAAGTCCTAGGTTTAGGCTAAGTATGTTTGAGGGAGGTCGGAGTCGTTATTGCCTCCTGTAACGACATTGTTAGACATTGAAAGACCTGTTTTAGAAGGAAGTCCTAGTGGCCCTGTTCTGCTAGCCTGCTAGGCAGCCGTTCTAGGAGTTCTTCTTAGTCATGAGGCAGTTAGAGAAGCCTGCCAGACGATAATAATGATGATGCCCAGAAACTTTGTACATCCTAAAAGATGAATATCGATATGAAGGTGTGTAAAAAGGGGTTCTAACCCCTATCAAAGAAAAGAAAAGAAATGGAAATGTATAGGCAGTTGCTCATTGCCTTGCGAAGGCCTGGTAGGTTCCTGGGGACGAGTCAGACCCGAGGCCGATACCTTGTCTTCCTAGGGGTGGCTTCTTGCTGGAAAAATAATACCAAAACAAGGAAGGTTGGAGCGAAAATAAAAGTGAGAGTTAGAAAAGGATTAAGTGTCACCTTGCGAGGGCTTGGTAGGTTCTTGGGTGCCGAGACAGGTCCTGAGGCCGTTGCCCTGTTCTCCTTGGGTCACTACGCTCAGCTCCCTCCTTTTTACATGCCCAAGTATGTTCCTCCAATATAAACCCTAAAAGAAGAAATGTACTGCAAGACAATACTCTTTGATCAGGCTATAGGAGTCATCGCCTTGTAGGAGCTCCTAGTTGTGTTGTCTTTAGTTGGTAAGTAGTTCAGACTACCACTTGGGGCAACCTCTTTGGTAGGTTTTTTTAGTTTGGCTGTGTTAGAGCAGCTGGTTCGCGACTCACTTCGGATCTTCTATTCGATGATGCTAGGCCTACTCCTTGTGGATGTCATGCCTTGGTTCTGTCCAGGTGTAGGGGGAGCATTGTGCTGAGTTTTACTATATATTTGTTTTGTATCAATTTGATGCTTCTTTGGTTGTTTATGTGCAGATATGTTCGTGGATCCGACGGGCTGAGTCGCCCTATCCCGTGGTCGCCAATGAGAGCGGAATTTAGGTGACGGGAAGTGCTTAAAAATAGCTAAAAATTATGAGTATCAAGGGAAAAATATTCACCGTCAAAGGTGGCGGCTCGATCTAGGACGATTTTAAGCGCCAAGGTGCTTTAAAGGCGCCCGAGCGACACTTGTTGATTTTTCATAATTTTTCAGACAGTCGTGCGGGTTGCTACGAGCTAGTGGCCAATACGGGATGCTAAGCCGGACGCCCAGGATTTTTCAGAGCTCGATTCCGAGACCGGACGGGGGAATAGCCACAAAGTGGGCAAGATTTGAAAAGGTGGACCAAAGTTTGGCCAAATGGGCAAGTGACCTTTGGGAGCCCAAACTTAAAATGCCACATGAAAGATTAGAACAAATCGTGGAGAGAGAAAGGAGGAGAACATCACGCCATACTGCGCCCGAAAAATGCGCCCCATGCATGATGATGCCATCTCTAGCCTCAACACAACCCCTGTCAATCATCATTGCTCCTCATTCCCCTCTGAATCCTGACTCTATCGCCGCCCTTCGCTCGCGCAATGATGCCCTCTTTGAAGATCTCTGATTTCAGTCTTTCTCTCTCCTCCCTCCCTCTCTTCTAAAGGCAAGTTCATGTGGGAAGAAGAAGGAAGAAGAAAGAATGATGGAGGCTTGTCCGGCATGGATCGGATTGCTCCACGGGCTGGAAATGGTGATTGGTGATTGTGCTGGACATGAAGTGCTGCTGATTTCCAAATCTACAGCCATGGACATGAAACCCGAAACACGCAAATAAGCGGTAATTTAAAATTTTCAAAGGAAATTTGAGCTTTTATGGCTTTTGATTGATGAAATGCTGTTCATGTGGGCTAAAAATTGTTCATGTTGCTATTTTCTATGAGTTCTTGCTGGTCCTAATCAAAAAATCAGAAAAATATGCATTTTGTGGTTCAAAATAATACATTAAAACACGTAAAACATGAAAAACAAGGGAAAATGATGGGTGTTTTGCATAAAAATGGGAAAGTAAATAGGAACATCAACTAGACTTTCATTTTTCTGCAAGAAGGAACTAAGGGCCACAGCCCATAACCTGTTTTGAATTTTCAGTAATTAAATAATTGCAGGAAAATAAGGGAAAATATAAGAAAAGGATGGAAGAACCCTAAAAAATAGGGGAAAAATACATTTTGGGTTCCGAAAAAATAAGGATAAATAAGAGCAATGTTTGTGAATGTTTGTGGGGACTGAAGCATGAGGATTTGCCTTAGCTCAAACCCACCTTCTTGTTCTAATGTGTCTTTTTCCGTTTTCTACACATAAAATGATGGTAAAATACCCTATAAATCTATCCAATGATGCAATATTTAAACAGGGAAAGGTAGAGGAGTTGAAATATGTCTAAATGCCGTGTGAGATGATGGGAAAGTTGCTGATTTCTATGCATAGCATTTAGGACGGATAATAATTAAAATTAAGAGCTTAGTAGCACGAGGATCACCTCGTTGCTAGGCCCATGCAACGAAGCACGAACGGTAGTTGGAAACCATTAAAAGAATGTTTTTGCACTTGTGCACAATACTGTTTGCTAGATGTTTGAGCATTAGGCATCCACCAAATGCATAGAGCATGAAAAGAATTTAGAAAGTATCAGTGACCAGCTCCTGGACATGCATTGCAATTGGTTTATTAGAACATGACCTACGATGAGAGGCAGTGAGGTACCCATGCTGTAGGCTAGTCGTGGGGATCCTAAAGGGGAAAACAAGTAAGGACAATGGTACATTCCTGGACACGCTTATTCGGTACCTTGAGCGACTTTTGTGCGATGTGTCTATATGTTGAGCGACGCATCGAGGGGCCAATCCCCAAGGTGTAGGAGAGTCACAGAGGGTTGACAGCATTTAGCCGTAGGAGGAACCCCATGTGTATGTGATTCGAGCCTTTTGACTATGTGAAAGGGACTCCCTCTGAGGAGTAATATTGGGTTAGGATCAGTTGGACTACAACGTATTACAAACGCAATGTTTGGGAAGGCAGAGATTTTGATAGACGCTCTTGGCCGCAAGGCCGAGGGGTTGTCTTGTGCGTAGTG
This sequence comes from Lygodium microphyllum, assembly GCF_053477565.2. NCBI lineage: Eukaryota > Viridiplantae > Streptophyta > Polypodiopsida > Schizaeales > Lygodiaceae > Lygodium > Lygodium microphyllum. The sequence continues at coordinate 65,490,276 of NC_141164.1, read as the reverse complement.
ACGAGGCCCGGCTAGTGCATGAGCCAGTGCCGGCCCGTTTTTAGGTCCACAAAGCCCTGATTATGGGTTTGAATATTGCAAAGAAGGGTGGTATCTGTCAGTTATTGGTGAAAGGGGACTCTCAGTTGGTTTTAAATCAACTCAATGGGACGTACATGGTACGAAACCCCATCCTTTGTATGTACCATCATACTGCCATAGCCCTGCTAGACGAATTCGATAGAGTGTCTTTTTAGCTGATTCCACGGAATTGGAATCAGTTTGCCGATTCTTTGGCTAATTTTGCGTATGAAGAAGACCTCTTCTTTAATTGTGGCCCTTGTCCCGATATATCTATTGATGCTGAGTCAGGACCTGGTTGTTTGTGGGGTATGCTTTCTGAACATGCCCTCTTTGGCAGACGATGGTTGATTTGGGTGATGCAGAGGGTAAGCGAGACTCATCTCCCTTTATTATCTGGGACCCATAGACTGATTAGACGACATGTGATGCGAACACCTCTTGCGATATACGCAGGAGGGATAGGTCATAATTTAATGCACCTAGTGTAGGGCTACGAGCCCTGTTCCCCTGGGAATGGTATGCTTTGATGTCTATCATGGTTGTTTCCAGGAGGATGTTATGATAGTATTGTTTGATTTCATTAGGCCAAGAGGGCCGATTCAGTTTTGTAGCAAAGTCATGTCTGATTTCATTAGGCCAAGAGGGCCATTTCCCTGTCTAGTGCGGGTGCGTTTAATTGGGTTTTTGTTTTAAGTGTTGTGCTGGACAGATTTCGTGGTTCATGGACTTTGGTGGAGCCTGGAGGAGCCTTTGCTGCGATGGAAGCTTCTTGCAGCCAATCCAGGTGATATCTCTCCTTTACGAGTACCTTTCTTTCTATGTGTATTTGTACTTGTCGAGGGGATACTTTTTGTTGGGGACAGGCAACCAAGGCATGAAGTCCCAGGTTTAGGCTAAGTATGTTTGAGGGAGGTCGGAGTCGTTATTGCCTCCTGTAACGACATTGTTAGACATTGAAAAACCTGTTTTAGAAGGAAGTCCTAGTGGCCCTGTTCTGCTAGCCTGCTAGGCAGCCGTTCTAGGAGTTCTTCTTAGTCGTGAGGCAGTTAGAGAAGCCTGCCAGACGATAATAATGATGATGCCCAGAAACTTTGTACATCCTAAAAGATGAATATCGATACGAAGGTGTGTAAAAAGGGGTTCTAACCCCTATCAAAGAAAAGAAAAGAAATGGAAATGTATAGGCAGTTGCTCATTGCCTTGCGAAGGCCTGGTAGGTTCCTGGGGACGAGTCAGACCCGGGGCCGATACCTTGTCTTCCTAGGGGTGGCTTCTTGCTGGAAAAATAATACCAAAACAAGGAAGGTTGGAGCGAAAATAAAAGTGAGAGTTAGAAAATGATTAAGTATCGCCTTGCGAGGACTTGGTAGGTTCTTGGGTACCGAGACAGGTCCTGAGGCCGTTGCCCTGTTCTCCTTGGGTCACTACGCTCAGCTCCCTCCTTTTTACATGCCCAAGTATGTTCCTCCAATATAAACCCTAAAAGAAGAAATGTACTGCAAGACAATACTCTTTGATCAGGCTATAGGAGTCCTCGCCTTGTAGGAGCTCCTAGTTGTGTTGTCTTTAGTTGGTAAGTAGTTCAGACTACCACTTGGGGCAACCTCTTTGGTAGGTTTTTTTAGTTTGGCTGTGTTGGAGCAGCTGGTTCGCGACTCACTTTGGATCTTCTATTCGATGATGCTAGGTCTACTCCTTGTGGATGTCATGCCTTGGTTCTGTCCAGGGGTAGGGGGAGCATTGTGCTGAGTTTTACTATATATTTGTTTTGTATCAGTTTGATGCTTCTTTGGTTGTTTATGTGCAGATATGTTCGTGGATCCGACGGGCTGAGTCGCCCTATCCCGTGGTCGCCAATGAGAGCGGAATTTAGGTGACGGGAAGTGCTTAAAAATAGCTAAAAATTATGAGTATCAAGGGAAAAATATTCACCGTCAAAGGCGGCGGCTCGATCTAGGACGATTTTAAGCGCCAAGGTGCTTTAAAGGCGCCCGAGCGACACTTGTTGATTTTTCATAATTTTTCAGACAGTCGTGCGGGTTGCCACGAGCTAGTGGCCAATACGGGATGCTAAGCCGGACGCCCAGGATTTTTCAGAGCTCGATTCCGAGACCGGACGGGGGAATAGCCACAAAGTGGGCAAGATTTGAAAAGGTGGACCAAAGTTTGGCCAAATGGGCAAGTGACCTTTGGGAGCCCAAACTTAAAATGCCACATGAAAGATTAGAACAAATCGCGGAGAGAGAAAGGAGGAGAACATCACGCCATACTGCGACAAGAAAAAGCGCACCATGCATGATGATGCCATCTCCAGCCTCAACACAACCCCTGTCAATCATCATTGCCCCTCATTCCCCTCTGAATCCTGACTCTATCGCCGCCCTTCGCTCGCGCAATGATGCCCTCTTTGAAGATCTCTGATTTCAGTCTTTCTCTCTCCTCCCTCTCTCTCTTCTAAAGGCAAGTTCATGTGGGAAGAAGAAGGAAAAAGAAAGAATGATGGAGGCTTGTCCGGCATGGATCGGATTGCTTCACGGGCTGGAAATGGTGATTGGTGATTGTGCTGGACATGAAGTGCTGCTGATTTCCAAATCTACAGCCATGGACATGAAACCCGAAACACGCAAATAAGCGGTAATTTAAAATTTTCAAAGGAAATTTGAGCTTTTATGGCTTTTGATTGATGAAATGCTGTTCATGTGGGCTAAAAATTGTTCATGTTGCTATTTTCTATGAGTTCTTGCTGGTCCTAATCAAAAAATCAGAAAAATATGCATTTTGTGGTTCAAAATAATACATTAAAACACGTAAAACATGAAAAACAAGGGAAAATGATGGGTGTTTTGCATAAAAATGGGAAAGTAAATAGGAACATCAACTAAACTTTCATTTTTCTGCAAGAAGGAACTAAGGGCCACAGCCCATAACCTGTTTTGAATTTTCAGTAATTAAATAATTGCAAGAAAATAAGGGAAAATACAAGAAAAGGGTGGAAGAACCCTAAAAAATAGGGGAAAAATACATTTTGGGTTCCGAAAAAATAAGGATAAATAAGAGCAATGTTTGTGAATGTTTGTGGGGGCTGAAGCATGAGGATTTGCCTTAGTTCAACCCCACCTTCTTGTTTTAGTGTGTCTTTTTCCGTTTTCTACACATAAAATGATGGTAAAATACCCTATAAATCTATCCAACGATGCAATATTTAAACGGGGAAAGGTAGAGGAGTTGAAATATGTCTAAATGCCATGTGAGATGATGGGAAAGTTGTTGATTTCTATATATAGCATTTAGGACGGATAATAATTAAAATTAAGAGCTTAGTAGCACGAGGATCACCTCGGTGCTAGGCCCATGCAACGAAGCACGAACGGTAGTTGGAAACCATTAAAAGAATGTTTTTGCACTTGTGCACAATACTGTTTGCTAGATGTTTGAGCACTAGGCATCCACCAAATGCATAGAGCATGAAAATAATTTAGAAAGTATCAGTGACCAGCTCCTGGATATGCATTGCAATTGGTTTATTAGAACATGACCTACGATGAGAGGCAGTGAGGTACCCATGCTATAGGCTAGTCGTGGGGATCCTAAAGGGGAAAACAAGTAAGGACAATGGTACATTCCTGGACACGCTTATTCGGTACCTTGAGCGACTTTTGTGCGATGTGTCTATATGTTGAGTGACGCATCGAGGGGCCAATCCCCAAGGTGTAGGAGAGTCGCAGAGGGTTGACGACATTTAGCCGTAGGAGGAACCCCATGTGTATGTGATTCGAGCCTTTTGGCTATGTGAAAGGGACTAATCTAGCAATTGCTTGAGTTGTTCCTTTAGCTCAATTGCTTCCAATATGGACATTCTATAGGGTCTCTTTGCAATTGGCGCAACTCCTCGCACTATCTTGATCTCATGGTCCACTTCTCTTTGAGGCAGGAGTTCTGTCAACTCTTCAGGAAATACATCCGCGTATTCCTTTAGCCATGAAGGTCCTTCATTAGATTCCTGCTTCTGATCTAATTTTTTGAGCTTAATCAAGTAGACAGGTAGTCCTTTTCTGACTCCCTTTATAATCCGAGATGCCTTGGCCAATTGAGTTTTTGGCACTCCAGCCTCACCTTGAGTTGTGACTAAATCCCCTTCAGAGTTTCGAAAGGAAATTTGGCCCTTTCCACAATGAATGTGGGCATCATTGGGTTTAAGCCAATCCATTCCAAGTAGACACTCATGGATACCTAGGCTCATAACTCTGAATTTGACCGAAGTCGTCTTTCCACCCAGAAAGAATTCCACCTTAGCAGTTTGCCTGGTACAAGTAACCTCACGACCATTTGCCAATTCCACAAGCAAGATAGGTGCTTCTAGTGTGGCTATTCCTAATCTTTTTGCACAAGTTGGTGAGATAAAGAAATGTGTACTGCCACAATCAATCAAGGTTTGGAAACCTTTACCTTGGTAGTCCAACGGTGTTTGAATCACCGAGAATTGGCGATTCGGCCCTTTCTTGTGAAGAGCAGCATGGACTGTCGCCCTTTCAAACTCTGCTTCCATGGTCGCATCGTCTTCTTCTTCGCACATTTGCCTATTGGCAACGCAGGTGGTTCTTCCTCTGCCTCGGGTAGCGGCTCCCTGACCACAACCAGTTCCTTGGAAAGGTGCTTGGCGATGTCCTCCTCCAAGCTTGGGACATTGCCTCTTGAAATGATCGGGCTCGTTGTAGTGGAAACAACGGAGGTTTCGGCCATTGCTTTGAGTAGGAACAAAGTTGTTGACATTATTAGTCCTTGCTTTCTTTCTTTGTCCCTGATTTTGAGCTTGAACTCTCTTCATTTGAGGCCTAAATGCTCCTCTGTTCGTGTCATTATAAGACCAAGTTTTGTTACCTCTTGGTCTAGCCTGCACCTCCTGAATTATAGGGGCAGCTCGAATGAGTGCGTCCTGAAGATCTGATGGGCGCATAGATTCGAGACGGGTATTACTGGTGGTTTTAAACCAGTACAAAATTTTGACACCTGCTATGTCATGTCCATCTATGGCGCATACTTAAGAAGTGAGACGAATTTAGAGTGGTATGCGTCAAGAGTGAGTCCCAGTTGTTTTAGCACGTAGAACTCATTCATTTTCTAGGTGCGATATGCAGGTGCTAAGTATCTTCCCTGCACGGCTTTCTTCAGCTTCTCCCAGGTAACAGATCCTTCTGCTATCCCTTGATCTCTGCACCATTGCTTCCACCAAAGCTTGGCTTCGCCGGTGAGCTTCAGCTTGGCGAGCATAGCATAGTTGGCAGGTGCAGTACCGGCTGCTTCATAGTAATCCTCCATGGATTCAATCCTAATTTCAGCATGCGCTTGGACGGATCTGCCTTTCCCATCAAATTCAGGTGGCTTAATTTGCTTGAGAAGAAACTTCTTCTCCTGGATTACGGCAGTACTTGATGTAGGAGGCGAACTGGGAATTTGTATCTAGGGTTGTGCCTGGATAAAGGTTTCTTAACATTATTACTCATTAATCGTTACGATTTATATTTCATCTCCAATTCAGTTATCAACCAAGAATCCTAGCCACTTAACTTTTTATCAATTCTCATCGACAAAACAGATATTGATAAAAAGAAGTCTTATTGCATTCATATGGGATAGCCCTTTTGAAGTACAATATTTCCAGAGGTGATAGAGCAATTGTTTACATTTAGTTTGGGGAGAATAATGTTATATTACATTTATCTACGGGAACTGGATAATAGTATGGTTTCGGGTCATGGATCTTCAAGAATTGGTAAGTCATTGGAAGTTCAGGGTATCCTTTCCTTTGGAACCCATTCTTCTCATAGCGCCCCAACACCTTGATCCTATCGCGGCGGGGATTACACGGGTCACTTCCTCATATACATATGAGTTCAATTCAACCCTCCGACCTTGAATATGTAAAGTTGAGTTTACGTGAGCCTCCAAAAAAATGAACAGCTTCATGATCTTCAGGTCTTCCAACTGCTTGATCCTCTTTAGGTTGGTTTGAAGGTATGCAAACAAGGTGGGCAGCTATATAGTAGATTCCTGAGTCACCCATCCATCTTCATTCCACGTACAAAGGCGATGGATTATAGATACGATCTAGGATGTTCATCATCTCAACCCTTGGTCGATAATCCGGGGAATGCATCGTAGTCGCAAACATGATTTGGAATACTAAGAACCTGTTCCATGCTTCATAATTCTACAAGACAACATTTAAAAGTAAGGAAATGTTCAAAACATCAACATTTGCTTTACTTTTTCTTATTAATATTTCTTAAAAATAGGTCCTTCGTTGGTTCGCTCTGATACCAACTGTAACATGTCCACCTGTTATCTTCAGGACATGTCTTAGCAGTCCATCGGAAAGGATGTCTAGAAAGCTCCGCCGGGCACTCCCATGGAATGTTATGGGGTTTGCAATCTAGGACTTTCCGCGTCTGCCACGTAGTGGAAGTATTCTGGTCGTTCCCATTTAGGACCGATCCGAATCAGGGTTTTCTCTATTGGTCATTTCCTGAACGACAACTAGCATCAAACCCGAGCGAACTACTTTACGCAGAAACGCCAAGTCCGAAAGCGGATTCATGCTACACTTGGTTCAAGGAGAATGGGAAATGAGAGGGATGCAATGCTCGACCTCTCTGCCATAAGGCATAGTCCCATTCCGTTCCCCTAAAACAGCGTAAACCGGGATTATTGTAACTTAGACTCTAGGTCAACGCCCTTGCTGTTCGTGTCATTTGAACGATCTTTTTTTTGCTATCCACTAAGATTGAGAAAAGTCCCGGCCAACCGGGACCACCCATCTGTAGGACGGACCCATGGCCACATCCACCGCACTTTCCTCAGGTTGTTTTAGTTATTTAATTACCTAACACATTTAGTTAGATATGTATCAATCAGCTTCCTTAATTAGCCCATTAGGCACTGGTTTCTTTATGTAATCATAGCACTTGACATAGAAAAACAATGTCAAACAAGTTCCTTTTCAATAGCTTATCATATTATCTTTGAAATACATTTATAAAGTCCAGCCTGTAGGCTTATCCATAATCTGCCTGAAGGCTATCTAGCAATCCACAGGGATTACTAATCCAAGATTCTGCCCGTAGACTAGTATGCGGGCCTCGAGATCCAATCATGAGTTGCGTTGGCCTCTTGTGCAGGGCCCGGAAGGCGAGGGATTTACGGCTAGAGCCCCCCCTAGCACCCAAGTGTCCTCCTGCTCCAAGTAGTGCTCAACGGAGAGACCTCTCGCGGGGGTTCGGTCCACCTTTCCAGCGCGGTTAACAACCCCCTTGGTTAGGGTCAGGCAGGCAGTCAGGGGTAACTAAAGTTGCCTCTCCCTTCAGGCCTTCAACCTGAAGCATTAGATATCTTTTCATCCTTTAATTCTTTGAGCAAACAAAGCAAAATAGTGCTCTCAAAACTGTTACAAGCACAATCATTTCGATTGGTCGTTATTTGGCCAACTGCTGAGTGAATTCTTCTTTCCGAATGCATCCAACACTCGATCTGGGATCAATTGCGACTTGGCAAGATCCTCAAGGGTTCATTTGTTAACCCTTATATCCTTGGGTTAGGGCCGTACCTTATTAACTCGACTTAATCAATACTTTAAGTTCAATTAGCAGTAAATATGTTATTCCAATTTACTGATTGGTCTTTTTGCTTCCAAGAAAATATCTTATCCCTGTATCTTGGTCACTTTACCCAAGAAAGGTACTATATCAGGATGATTATTCATCCTCTTGCAAGATAAACTTGCGTAAGAATCTACAATCTCATTCCGAGGAATATGGCCATTCCCTTGTGATCAAATCACAAGATCATGCGACTCTGCAACTTATTGCCAAGTGTCGCACCTAATCCATGGGACTATTCTACCCATCGAATGGCGTCTTCTAATCACGAAATCATGATTAGATAGGAAACAATATTAGGGTGTTTTCATAACAGTCCGTTCCTGATTGCGCTAGGCCGATATTGTCAATCCTAAGGTTCCAAATTCAAACCGAGTTTCATCTTTTTAGCGAGTGATCCTTAGGGTAGAAATCCTAGATCATCTCTCACAAGTACATCCTATTGTCCCTACATTCCATGAATGAGGGCAAGTCTTTAGGGTATAAGAATTTCAACTTGAAAATAAGAGCGATTAGGTAATGTCCTCAATGTGCTAAATCCTAGTTAGCTCTTTGGGATATGTTGCATTGAATTAACGAGTCCCTCGCGGTTTTTAGGTGTTTAGGTTTAAACCAATTTACTTGTCTATTCTTGAAGATATGTACGAAACCATTTTCGTAACCACATGATTCATTGCCTACATATTGAGTTGATTTTACAAACCTTAACTTTTCTAGTTAAGATCAAAGCATATTTTAAGTTATGGCATAACTCCTATTGATCCTTCTGTAACATGCAATCAAGATTCATGCTACTAAGCTTTAGGGTTTTATGTTTGAACCATGCAGCCTTTTCTAATAGCTATGCATTTGAAACGAGATTTATGCCAATTGACTAGAGTCTAAGTTACAATAATCCTGGTTTACGCTGTTTTAGGGGAACGGAATGGGACTATGCCTTATGGCAGAGAGGTCAAGCATTGCATCCCTCTCATTTTCCATTCTCCTTGAACCAAGTGCAGTATGAATCCACTTCGGACCTGGCATTTCTGCATAAAGTAGTTCGCTCGGGTTCGATGCTAGTTTCCGTTCAGGAAATGACCAATAGGGAAAACCCTGATGCAGGTCGGTCCTAAGTGGGAACGGCCAGAATACTTTCACTACATGGCAGACGCGAAAAGTCTTAGATCGCAAATCCCGTAACATTCCATGGGAATGTCGAGCAGAGCTTTCTAGACATCCTTTCTTATGGACTGCTAAGATGTGTCCTGAAGATAACAGATGGACATGTTACAGACACGTTACAGTTGGTATTAGAGCGAACCAACGAAATCTAATATTTACAAGGGAACTTAATGAGGGGAAGTAGAGCATAGTTTCCGTTAAGAACATTTCCTTACTTACTTATGGATGTTGGCCTACAGAGTCGCGAAGCATGGAACAAATTCTTGGTGTTCCAGGTTATGTTTATGACTGCAATGCATGCTTCGGATTATCGATGGAGGCTAGGTATGATGAATATCCTAGACCACATCTACAATCCTTCACCCTTGTACGTGCAACGGAGATGGACGGGTGAATCAAGAATTTATTACATAGCAGCCCATTGACTTGCGTACCTTCAGACCAACTTGAAGAGAGTCAAGTGGATGGAGGACTTAAAGATCGAGGGTTTGTCACCAGGGACTAAGAGGAGGTCGACAGTCGGCCTACAGACAAGGTGGCATTGTTCTTCCACTGTTTGGAGTGAAGGGTAGCATTGCTTCATTTTCGGCCTCATGCGATCTCCCCTATTTTGAGGACGGAGAGTTGCCAAATCCCTCCGGGCGGCAACGATCTCGTCCACTCACGACTTGGAGACTCTCGTCCAAAGTGACTTTGAAACGCGTAAGGGGAAGCTCGCTGAGTCGAAAGCTACTGCGTCAATGGCTCCGAAGCAAAAGTCGAGAAGAGCACCCACGGGAGCTTCCACCCCAAGTACGCGAGTGGACAACGCCCCGATTCTTAATGCCCAGGTTCTGATAACATTCTTGCATGAAAAGGATGCTTTAAGCATGTTTTTAATTCACGTAGGGAAATTTAAATGCATTTACTCATTCGATTTACAAAGTTTAGTGGCATGTTGAACACTTGCATTTGCTTGCACTTCCGTGGTTAGAGTAGCTGCATTTTCAACGTATGACGCATAAGTTAAAAGACAAATTTGTGCGAAGGCGTTCTTGTTCCATCTCGCAAAGGATAGGACATATAACACATAACACATTTAGGTAATAAATTATTGGTTGTCTCGTGATTAAGGCAATCGTAGACAGATGTTAAATGTTGTCTAAAAAGTTGCATTGAAAGGAAAAAAAAAGATTTATGAACTTTGTCAATAAAACTGATATAATCCAATTCGCATGCAATGAATAGTTACAATTTAGATTGGGTTAAGTGATAAAGGATGGACTAAAATCAATGATGGACTCATGGCATTCGCTCATGCATGAAGCTCTTTTATCAAAGCTCGAAATTGTGAAAGGATGCATTTTCATTAAAATACTAAAGCTTTGAATTTGATGCATATACATGGAATTTACAAGAAGTAGTTCTGGATGTTATCTAATACTGTTTAGGGCAAGGAAAAGAAATGATCATTATAGATCTTATAATTGCATAGAAGGAAAAGGTCTATGGTCTTGAAATCGCATATTTGCATGCAATGTTACATCTTGCAGTTACTTACATCTTTTCGGGGAAAGTACTTGCAAATCTAGAAGGACGTATTTACATCTTTAAAAGGGAAGATCATCTTAAATCATGGGTTGGATAGATCAACTAAGTAATTTGCATATAATTGAATAGCTTACATGAGAATCATAAAGGTATGATTAGTTAGCGCGCAAGAATGATCTAGGGTTCCTACCCTCAGGATCAGTTGGCCAAATACTAGACCTCCGCAAGGAATTTAGGAATCCTAGGGCCAAAATGACTATCAGCCTAGTAGAGTCAAGGTTTTGGATTGGGTCGATAGGACTCCCAAACCCTACATCTTGACCAAAGGTATTCTTGACCAAGGAATACCGTGTGATGAGAAAAATAATCCCACAAGTTAGGTGCTGACACCTATCTCATGCAACAAGTTGCAACGTCGCATGTTTTTGTGTCTAAATCACAAAATAGTATTGCCACTCCTTAGAACAAGTTTGGCGAGTTCTAAGTACAAGTCTGATTTTCTAGAGGATGAGTAGTCATCCTGCTACATCACCCTTCCTTGGGGCTGATTTGCCAAATTAGGGGAGTTACGATTTTGCCAAGAAAGCAATTGATCAACCAAGTTAGGGCGATGAGGTTGCCCAGGATTTATTGTCTATAATTTAAGGATACCTAAAGTAGTGACAATTTGGGTCAAAAGGGTATAAACCCTAACCCGATAAAGGGTAAAAAAGCAACTTAGATTACGAAACCCTTGGGATCTTGCCAAGTCGCGATTGATCTAGGATCAAATGCTGGAAGCATTTGAGGAGAAGGAATCACACCTTAGCAGTTGGCTGTACAAACGACCACTGGAATGTTCTTGATTGTACACTTAGGTGCACTATTTGTACTTCTTTGCTCAAAGAACTAATTCAGGAGAAATAACTAATGCTTCAGGTTGAAAGCCTGGAGGGAGAGGTAGTACCAGTTACCTCCAACTGTCTGCCTGACCCTATCCAAGGGGGTTGTTAGCCGCACCGGTTACGTGGGACCAAACCCGCTGCGAGAGGTCTCTCGTGGGTGGTACTTGAAGTAGGAGGACGCTTGGGTGCCAGGGGAGGCTCTGGCCGTAAATCCCTTGCCTCTAGGTCTTGCACAAGAGGCCGACGTGACTCGAGATGGGATCTCGAGGCCCACATACTAGTCAATGGGCGGAACTTGAAATAGCGATCCCTGAGGATTGCTGGAATAGCCTTTGAGCGGATTATTTGATGTATTGCAAAGATTGATAAATAAAGATCAAATGTTGAAAAGGAACTTGCTTGACATTGTTTTTCTATGTTAGTGCCTAAGTTACGTGAAGGAACCAGTGTTTAATTGGTTAATTAATGAAGCTATTTTTGCTTGTCAAACTAAATATGGTTGGTAATTAGATAACTAAATCAACCTGAGGAAAGTGCGATGGATGTGACCCTGGGTCCATCCTACGGAAGGGTGGTCCTGGTTGGCCGGAAACTTTTCTCAAAGGATTTAACAGCGAGGTAATAATGACCTAGAATCTATAGAGCTAGAGTCCCGATTTATGCTGTTTTAGGGAAACGGAATGGGACTATGCCTTACGGACAGAGACGTCGAGCTTCGCATCCCTCTCATTCCCTATTCTCCTTGAACCTAGTCCAGTATAAATCCGCATCGACCCTGATGTTTCTATGTAAAGTAGTTTGTCTGAGGCTCAACGCTAGGTACCTTCTAGGAACTTCACTATTAGGGAAACTGTGATTCAGGTTGGTCCTAAATGGGAACGACCAGAATGCTTTCACTGCGTGGCAGACTCGGGAAGACCTAGATTGCAAACCCCGTGACATTCCTTGGGAGTGCTAGGCAGCAGTGCTTTCTAGACTCTCTTCCTGACTGGCTGCTAAGATGTGTCCTACAAGTGGACAGGCGGACATGTTACAGTTGGTATCAGAGCCAGGTTTTGATCCTGGGATCTTTGGGTTATGGGCCCACGACACTTATAAGAGTTAGCTCTGATACCAACTGTAACGTGTCCCCCTCTCCACTTGTAGGATATGTCTTAGCAGCCCATTGGGAAAAGAGTCTAGAAAGCACCGCCTGGCACTCAAAAGGAATGTCACGGGGTTTGCGATCTAGGTCTTCCTAAGTATGCCTCAAAGTGGAAGCATTCTGGCCGTTCCCACTTAGGACTGACCTAAATCAGGGTTTTCCTAATAGTCAAATTCCTCAGAAGTAGCTAGCCTCAAGCCCCAGATGAACTACTTTACGCAGAAACATCAGGGTCGAAGTGGATTTATACTACACTTAGTTCAAGGAGAATGGAAAATGAGAGGGATGCCAAGCTCGACCTCTCTGCCCGTAAGGCATAGTCCCATTCCGTTCCCCTAAAATAGCATAAATCGAGACTCTAGCCCTAATGATTCTAGGTCATTGTTACCTCACTGTCAAATCCTTTGAGAAAAGTTCTCGGCCAATGGGGACCACCCTTCCGTAGGACAGACCCAGGGTCACATCCAATGCAGTTTCCTCAGGTTGCTTTAGTTATCTAATCCCTGGGTCCGTCCTACGGAAGGGTGGTCCCGGTTGGCCGGGAACTTTTCTCAAAGGATTTGACAACGAGGTAATAATGACCTAGAATATATAGAGCTAGAGACCCGATTTATGCTATTTGAGGGGAACGAAATGGGACTATGCCTTACGGGTAGAGAGGTCGAGCTTCGCATCCCTCTCATTTCCCATTCTCCTTGAACAAAGTGGAGTATAAATCCGCTTTGACCCTGATGTTTCTGCATGAAATAGTTTGTTTGGGGCTCGATGCTAGCTACTTCCGAGGAACTTGACTATTAGGAAAACCATGATTCACATCAGTCCTAAGTGGGAATGGCCGGAATGCTTCCGCTTTGAGGTAGACTTGAAAAGACCTAGATCGCAAACCCCGTGACATTCCTTGTGAGTGGCGGGTGGTGCTTTCTAGACATGTTACAGTTGGTATAAAAGCAAGGGAATGTTTAGGACTCAGGCCAAGAGAGCGCAGGGCCATAATCAGGGACAAAGGAAGAAAGCTTGGACCAACACTATCAATAACTTCATTCCTACCCAAGGTAATGGCCACAATCTTCATTGTTTCCATTGCAACGAGCCTAGTCACTTTAAAAGGCAGTGTCCCAAGCTTAGCAGAGGACAACATCAAGGGCCATTCCAAGGAGCCGTCCATGGCCAAGGAGCCATTGTCCGGGCCAGAGGGAGAACCTCCAGTGTTGCCAACAAGGAGCTGTGTGATGAAGAAGACCCATCCATGGAAGCTGACATTGAGAGGGCAACGGTTCATGCCGCTCTTCACAAGAAAGGCCCGAATCGCCAATTCTCGGTGATTCAAACACCATCAGATTATCAAGGTAAAATCTTCAAAACTTTGATTGATTGTGGCAGTACACATTCCTTCATTTCACCAGTCTGTGCAAGAAGATTAGGAATAGCCACAAAAGATGCACCTACCTTACTTGTGGAATTAGCAAATGGTCGTAAGGTCTCTTGTACCAGGCAAACTGCTAAGGTGAAATTCCTACTGGGTGGAAAGTTGACTTCACTCAGATTCAGGGTAATGAACCTAGGTGTCCACGAATGTTTTCTCGGTATGGATTGGCTAATACCCAATGATGCCCACATCCACTGTGGAAAGGGCCAAGTTTCCTTTCGAAATTCTGAAGGGGAACTAGTCACAACTCAAGGAGAGGCTAGGAAGCCAAAAATTCAACTGGCCAAAGCAACACGGATAATAAAAGGAGCTAGGAAGGGCCTACCTGTCTATTTGATTAAACTAAATAAGCTAGATCAGAATCAAGAATCTAGGGAAGAACCTTCATGGTTAAAGGAATACACATACGTATTTCCTGAAGAGCTGAAAGAACTTCCTCCTCAAAGGGAAGTGGATCACGAAATCAAGCTAGTGCCAAGAGCTGCACCAATTGCAAAGAGACCATATAGAATGTCCATCCCAGAAGCAATTGAGCTAAAGGAGCAACTCAAGAAACTGTTAGACCAAGGATACATCCATCCTAGCAGTTCGCCATGGGGAGCTCCAGTGCTGTTCCAGAAGAAGAAAGATAAAATGCTTCGGTTATGCATTGACTATAGAGGGTTGAATCAATCGACCATTAAAAAAAAATACCCCATTCCAAGAATAGATGATATAATGTAATATTTCTGCAAGGAAATATTGAAGACCCTAGATCTCGTGCTTGATGATCAACAAGTTGTAATGCCAAGCCAAGGAGTCCTTGAGCTACGGCCTGATAGGATCTTAGATATTAGGGAAAGGCATTTGAGATCTAGGACCCTGAGAGAATACCTCATTCAGTGGAAAGATTACCCCAAAGAGGATGCCACTTGGATGGATGAAAGTACTCTCAACCAACAATACCCCCAGGTTTTCTCGAGATGAGGACATCTCGATTCCTCTAAGGGGGAGAGAATGTAATATTTCCACAACAAAATATTGAAGACCCTAGATCTCGCACAAAAGCGATTCAAAGTAACTTCTCCCTCCACGTGCATAAATAATCACCAGACGCGCGTCGTGTATGGAAAGCCATGGCTCAAAAACGTAATCCACCATGGGAACACCCCCTTCACGGGAAATTTTTTTTGCAAGATCCCAAGGGTTTCATAAGCTACGTTTCTTGTTTACCGTTTATCCTTGGGTTAGGGTTTATACCCTGTTGACCCAAATTGTCACTACTTTAGGTATCCTTAAATTATAGACAATAAATCCTGTGCAACCTCCTCCCCCTAACTTGGTTAGTCAACTGCTTTCTTGGCAAATTCGTAACTCCCCTAACTTCGCAAATCAGCCCCAAGGAAGGGTGATGTAGCAGGATGACTATTCATCCTCTAGAAAATCAGACTTGTACTTAGAACTCGCCAAACTTGTTCTAAGGAGTGGCAATACTATTTTGTGATTTAGACACAAAACCATGCAACGTTGCAACTTGTTGCATGAGATAGGTGTCAGCACCTAACTTGTGGGATTATTTTTCTTATCACATGGTATTCCTTGGTCAAGAATACCTTTGGTCAAGATGTAAGGTTTGGGAGTCCTAGTGACCCAATCCAAAACCTTGACCCTACTAGGATGATAGTCGTTTTGGCCCTAGGGTTCCTAAATTCCTTGCAGAGGTCTAGTATTTGGTCAACTGATCCTAAGGGTAGGAATCCTAGATCATTCTTGCATGACGATTAGATAATCCTAATATTTCGTGGATGTGGGTAGGACCCTTAAGATTGGAAGTAATAAGTCGGCAACCCAAGTGTGATACTAGGCACAATTTTATCATAGCTTAGCCCTACCTAGCACATTGAGATGATCGTCATATGCTAACTAATCATACCCTTATGATTCTCATGTAAGCTATTCAATTATATGTGAATTACTTAGTTGATCTATCCAACCCATGATTTAAGATGATCTTCCCTTTTAAAGATGCAATTACTTCCTTCTAGATTTGCAAGTACTTTCCCCTAAAAGATGTAAGTAACTGCAAGATGTAACATTCCATGCAAATATGCGATTTCAAGACCATAGACCTTTTCCTTCTATGCAGCTATAAGATCTACAATGATCGTTTCTTTTCCTTTCCCTAAACGGTATTAGTTGACATCCAGAACTACTTCTTGTAAATCCCACGTATATGCATCAAATTCAAAGCTTTAGTATTTTAATGAAAATGCATCCCCTCACAATTTTGAACTTTGATAAAAGAGCTTCATCCATGAGTGAATGCCATGAGTCCATCATTGATTTTAATCCATCCTTTATCACTTAACCCAATCTAAATTGTAACTATTCATTGCATGCAAATTGGATTATATCAGTTTTATTGACAAAGTTTATAAATCTTTTTTTTTTCTTTTCAATGCAACTTTTTAGACAACATTTAACATCTGTCTATGATTGCCTTAATCACGAGACACAACCAAGAGTTTATTACCTAAATGTGTTATGTGTTATATGTCCTATCCTTTGCGAGATGCAACAAGGACGCCTTCACACAAATTTGTCTTTTAACTTATGCGTCATACGTTGAAAATGCAGGTACTCTGACCACGGAAGTGCAAGCAAATGCAAGTGCTCAACATGCCACTAAACTTTGTAAATCGAATGAGTAAATGCATTTAAGTTTCCCTATGTGAATTAAAAATATGCTTAAAGCATCCTTTTCATGCGGGAATGTTATCGAAACTTGGGCATTAAGAATCGGGGCATTGTCCACTTGCGTACTCGGGGTGGAAGCTCCCGCGTGTGCTCCTCTTGACTTTTGCCTCGCAGCCATTGACACAGTAGCTTTCAACTGAGCGAGCTTCCCCTTACACATTTCAAAGTCACTCTGCCCGAGAGTCTCCTCTTCTGCACAGGAAATGGGGCCTTGCAGTCACGGTTTTGAAAAACCTAGGGAAAGCACGGGTGAACAGGGCCTATGGAAGCCTTAATAGAAGCTTCCAAGCTTCTGTCACACAGGCAGATGACGTGGAGAGAGAGTGATGATTGGAAAGATGATGACGATGATGATAATTGATGGTGATGATGATGATGATGATGATGATGCTGATGAAGGCAGTCCTAAGTGAGGAACGGCCGGAATGCTTCTGCTTCGTGGCAGACTCGGGAAGACCTAGATCGCAAACCCCATGACATTCCTTGGGAGTGCCAGGCAGCACTTTCTCGACTCTCTTCCCGATGGACTGCTAAGATGTGTCCTACAAGCGGACAGGGGGACACGTTATAGTTGGTATCAGAGCGAACCAACGAAATCTAATATTTACAAGGGAACTTAATGAGGGGAAGTAGAGCAATGTTCTCATTAAGAACATTTCCTTACTTATTTATGGATGCTGGCCTGCAGAGTCGCGAAGAATGGAACAAATTCTTGGTGTTCCAGGTTATGTTTATAATTGCAATGCGTGCTTCGGATTACTAACGGAGGCTAGACAGAATGTAATATTTTCGCAACGAAATATTGAAGACCCTAAATCTCGCGCAAAAGCAATTCAAAGTAGCTTCTTGCAACCAAAAAAAAAACCCTTGGGCTAAGTGCTCCCTTCGCGTGCATCAATAATCACCAGCCCCGTGTCGTGTATAGGCAGCCATGGCTCAAAAACGTAATCCACCGTGGGAACATCCCCTTCACGGAAAAAAAGGGATAATTTTTGCAATGTTTTTAAAAAAAACTCCCTCTCCTCCACTCGTTGCATGGCGGGGAGAGGGAGTATGTGTAGAGTAGAGAGGAGCATGGGGAGGGGAAACATGCTGCCTGCCACTTGTGTGGCTACCCTTCCCTTCACACTATATATGAATCCCCCCTCCCCAAGCTTGAGAGGAGGGAGGAGGATCATGCTGTCGTGCTACCCGCTGCCCTGTGGAAGCCGCCCGCCTGCTGCCGCCACCAGAACTGCTGCCGTTGCCTGCTGCTGCACCCCTGCCTTCATCATCATCATCATCATCATCATCATCATCATCATCATCATCATCATCGTCGTCGTCGTCGTCGTCGTTGTCATCGTCATCTTCCCAATCATCACTCTCTCTCCATGTCATCTGCCTAGAAGCTTGAAAGTTTCTATTTGAAGCTTCTATTAAGCCTTCATAGGCCTTGTTCACACATGCCTTCCCCGGGTTTTTGAAAACATGACTGCAAGGTCCCATTTCCTGTGCAGAAGAGGAGAGTCTGGGGCAGAGTGACTTCGAAATGCATAAGGGAAAGCTTGTTGAGTCGAAAGCTACTATGTCAATGGCTCCCAAGCAAAAGTCGAGAGGAGCACACGTGGCAGCTTCCACCGCGATATCAGATGTCTCTGAAGAGACATCTAATAAAAATTTGGACCATTTCTCAATTTGTGCGTGTCATCCTTGCGCAGGGGCCATGCTAATCTTCTCTGTATCGTTTTAATTTTTATCAGATGTCTCCAATAGCAATTGTAACGTGTCCCCCTGTCCACTTATAGGACACGTCTTAGCAACCCGTTGAGAAGAGAGTCTAGAAAGCACCGCCCGGCACTCACAAGGAATGTCACGGGGCTTGAGATCTAGGTCTTCCTGAGTCTGCCTCGAAGCGGAAGCATTCCGGCCGTTCCCACTTAGAACCGACTTGAATCAGGGTTTCTCTAATAGTCAAGTTCCTCCGAAATAGCTAGCGTCGAGCCCCAGACAAACTACTTTACGCAGAAACATTAGGGTCGAAGTGGATTTATACTGTACTTGGTTCAAGGAGAATGGGAAATGAGAGGGATGCGAAGCTCTCGACCTCTCTGCGCGTAAGGCATAGTCCCATTCCATTCCCCTAAAACAGCATAAATCAGGTCTTCAGCTCTATAGATTCTAGGTCATTGTTACCTCGCTGTCAAATCCTTTGAGAAAAGTGCCCGGCCAACCGGGACCACCCTTCCGAGGACTGACCCAAGGTCACATCCATCGCACTTTCCTCAGGTTGCTTTAGTTATCTAACTACCTACCATATTTACTTTCACAAGAAAAAAAAGCTTCCTTCATTAACCAATTGATCACTGGTTCCTTTACGTAACTTAGGCATTGACATAGAAAAACAATGTCAAATAAGTTCATTTTCAACATTTGATCTTTATTTATCAGTCTTTGGAATACATCAAATAATCCGCCCGAAGGCTATTCCAGCAATCCTCAAGGATCACTATTCCAAGTTCTGCCCGTTTACTAGTATGCGGGCCTCGAGATCCCAGCATTCGAGGAGAAGGAATCACACCTTAGCACAGTTGGCCATACAAACGACCATTGGAATATTCTTGATTGTATGCTTAGGTGCACTGTTTGTACTTCTTTGCTCAAAGACCTAATTCATGAAAAATAACTAATGCTTCAGGTTAAAAGCCTCGAGGGAGAGGCAGTACCAGTTACCTTCGACTGTCTGCGTGATCCTATCCAACGGGGTTGTTAGCCACGCCGGGTACATTGTCCGAACCCGTCGTGAGAGTTTTCTCCGTGGGTGCTACTTGGAGCAAGAGGACGCTTGGGTGCCAAGGGAGACTCTGGTCATAAATCCCTTGTCTCCGGATCCTGCACAAGAGGCCGACGTGACTCGAGATGGGAGGCCCGCATACTAGTTAACGGGCGGAACTTAGAATAGCCCTGAGGATTGCTGGAATAGCCTTTTCGGGTGGATTATATGATGTATTCCAAAGACTGATAAATAAAGATCAAATGTTGAAAATGAACTTGCTTGATATTGTTTTTCTATGTTAGTGCCTAAGTTACGTGAAGGAACCAGTGATTAATTGGTTAATTAAGGAAGTTATTTTTGCTTGTCAAACTAAATGTGGTAGGTAATTAGATAACTAAATCCTGGGTAACCTAGTCACCCTAACTTGGTTGGTCAACTATTTTCTTGGCAAATTCGTAACTCCCCTAAGTTGGAAAATCAGCCCCAAGGAAGGGTGATGTAGCAAGATGACTATTCATCCTCTAGAAAATCAGACTTGTACTTAGAACTCGCCAAACTTGTTCTAAGGAGTGGAAATATATTTTGTGATTTAGACACAAAACCATGCGATGTTACAACTTGTTGCATGAGATAGGTATCAACACCTAACTTGTGGGATTATTTTTCTCATCACATGGTATTCCTTGGTCAAGAATACCTCTGGTCAAGGTTTTGGCCAGAACTTTTCTCAAAGGATTTGGCAACGAGGTAACAATGACCTAGAATCTATAGAGCTAGAGACCCGATTTATGTTGTTTTAGGGGAAGAGAATGGGACTATGCCTTACGGGCAGAGAGGTCGAGCTTCGCATCCCTCTTGTTTCCCATTCTCCTTGAATCAAGTGCAGTATGAATCCGCTTTGGCCCTAATGTTTTTGCGTAAAGTAGTTCGTCTGGGGCTCGATGCTAGCTACTTCCAAGAAACTTGACTATTAGGGAAACCCTGATTCAGGTCGGTCCCAAGTGGGAACGGCCGGAATGCTTCCGTTTCGAGGCAGACTCGGAAAGACCTAGATGGCAAACCCCGTGACATTCCTTATGAGTGCCGGGCGACGCTTTCTAGACTCTCTTTCCGATGGGCTGCTAAGATGTATCCTACAAGTGGATAGGGGGACACGTTATAGTTGGCATCCACTTGTAGGACACGTCTTAGCAGCCCGTCCGAAAGAGAGTCTAGAAAGCGCCGCCCAACACTCACAAGGAATGTCACGGGGTTTGCAATCTAGGTCTTCCCAAGTCTGCCTCGAAGCAGAAGCATTTCGACCATTTTCACTTAGGACCGACCTGAATCAGGGTTTTCCTAAAATGAGGTTTCATTTCTCCTCGACCGACTCCCCAGGTTTTGAGCCATGCACCTTCTCGGTTAGAGGCATACCCTCATAACCATGTGCCCGTGTGAGAGGATGATGACGATGATGATGATGATACTGATGAAGGCGGGGGCACAGAAACAAGCGGCGGCAGAAGTCCTGGTGGTGGCAGCAGGCAGGCGGCTTCCACAGGGCGACGGGTAGCACGACAGCACGATCCTCCTCCCTTCCCTCAAGCTTGGGGAGGGGAGGTTCATATATAGTGTAAAGGGGGGGTAGCCACACAAGTGGCAGGCAGCATGTTTCCCCTCCCCATGCTCCTCCCTACTCACTGCATCAACATAGGGTTTTAAAAAATAAGCTCTGATACCAACTGTAGTGTGTCCCCCTGTCCACTTGTAGGACACATCTTAGCAGCCCATCATAAAGAGAGTCTAGAAAGCACCGCCCGGCACTCCCAAGGAATGTCACGAGGTTTGCGATCTAGGTCTTTCCGAGTCTACCACAAAATGGAAGCATTCTGTCCATTTCCACTTAGGACCGACCTGAATCAGGGTTTCCTAATAGTCAGGTTCCTAGAAGGTAGCTAGCGGCGAGCCCCAGATGCACTACTTTGTGCAGAAACATTAGGGTCGAAGCGGATTTATATTGCACTTGCTTCAAGACAAATGGGAAACGAGAGGGATGTGAAGCTCGATCTCTCTACCCCGTAAGGCATAGTCCCATTCTGTTCCCCTAAAACAACATAAATTGGGACTTTAGCTCTATAGATTCTAGGTCATTGTTATCTCGTTGTCAAGTCCTTTGAGAAAAGTTCCTAGCCAACCGGGACCACCCTTTCGTAGGACGGACCCAAGGTCACATCCACCGCACTTTCCTCAAGTTGCTTTAGTTATCTACTTACCTACCATATTTAGTTTGACAAGCAAAAATGTCTTCCTTAATTAACCAATTAATCACTTGTTCCTTTACGTAACTTAGGCACTGACATAGAAAAACAATGTCAAACAAGTTCCTTTTCAACATTTGATCTTTATTTATCAGTCTTTGGAATACATCAAATAATCCGCCCGAACGCTATTCCAGCAATTCTCAGCGATCGCTATTCCAAGTTTCACCCGTTGACTAGTATGCGGGCCTCGAGGTCCCATCTCGAGTCATGTCAGCCTCTTGTGGAGGATTCAGAGACAAGGGATTTATGGCCAGAGCATCCCCTGGCACCCAAGCATCCTCCTGCTCGAAGTAGCACCCACAGAGAGACCTCTCGTGGCGGCGGGTTTGGTCCACGTACCTGGCGTGGCTAACAACCCCCTGGATAGGGTCAGGCAGACAGTCAAAGGTAACTGGTACCACCTCTCCCTCCAGGATTTCAACCTGAAGCATTAGTTACTTTTCCTAAATTAGTTCTTTGAGCAAAGAATTACAAACAGTACACCTAAGAGTACAATCAAGAACATTCCAATGGTTGTTTGTACGGCCAACTGCTAAGGTGTGATTCCTTCTCCTCGAATGCTTCCAGCATTCGATCCTGGATCAATCGCGACTTGGCAAGATCCCAAGGGTTTCCTAAGCTAAGTTGCTTGTTTACCCATTATCCTTGGGTTAGGGTTTATACCCTGTTGACCCAAATTGTCACTACTTTAGGTATCCTTAAATTATAGACAATAAATCCTGGGCAACCTCGTCGCCCTAACTTGGTTGGTCAACTGCTTTCTTAGCAAATTGGTAACTCACCTAACTTCGCAAATCAGCCCCAAGGAAGGGTGATGTAGCAGGATCACTACTCATCCTCTAGAAAATCAGACTTGTACTTAGAACTCGCCAAACTTGTTCTAAGGAGTGGCAATACTATTTTGTGATTTAGACACAAAACCATGCAACGTTGCAACTTGTTGCATGAGATAGGTGTCAGCACCTAACTTGTGGGATTATTTTTCTTATCACATGGTATTCCTTGGTCAAGAATACCTTTGGTCAAGATGTAGGGTTTGGGAGTCCTAGTGACCCAATCCAAAACCTTGACCCTACTAGGATGATAGTCGTTTTGGCCCTAGGGTTCCTAAATTCCTTGCAGAGGTCTAGTATTTGGTCAACTGATCCTAAGGGTAGGAACCCTAGATCATTCTTGCATGGCGATTAGATAATCCTAATATTTCGTGGATGTGGGTAGGACCCTTAAGATTGGAAGTAATAAGTCGGCAACCCAAGTGTGATACTACTAGGCACAATTTTATCATAGCTTAGCCCTACCTAGCACATTGAGATGATCGTCATATGCTAACTAATCATACCCTTATGATTATCATGTAAGCTATTAAATTATATGCAAATTACTTAGTTGATCCAACCCATGATTTAAGATGATCTTCCCTTTTAAAGATGCAAATACTTCCTTCTAGATTTGCAAGTACTTTCCCCTAAAAGATGTAAGTAACTGCAAGATGTAACATTCCATGCAAATATGCGATTTCAAGACCATAGACCTTTTCCTTCTATGAAGCTATAAGATCTACAATGATTGTTTCTTTTCCTTGCCCTAAAAGGTATTAGTTGACGTCCAGAACTACTTCTCGTAAATCCCACGTAAATGCATCAAATTCAAAGCTTTAGTATTTTAGTGAAAATGCATCCTGTCACAATTTCAAACTTTGATAAAAGAGCTTCATGCATGAGCGAATGTCATGAGTCCATTATTGATTTTAATCCATCTTTTATCACTTAACCCAATCTAAATTGTAACTATTCATTGCATGCGAATTGGATTATATCAGTTTTATTGACAAAGTTCATAAATCTTTTTTTTTTCTTTTCAATGCAACTTTTTAGACAACATTTAACGTCTGTCTATGATTGCCTTAATCACGAGACACAACCAAGAATTTATTACCTAAATGCATTATGTGTTATATGTCCTATCCTTTGCGAGTTGAAACAAGGACGCCTTCGCACAAATTCATCTTTTAACTTATGCGTCATACATTGAAAATGCTCCAGTACTCGAGGTGGAAGCTCCCGCGTGTGCTCCTCTAGACTTTTGCTTCGGAGCCATTGACGCAGTAGCTTTTGACTCAGTGAGCTTCCCCTTACGCGTTTCGAAGTCACTCTGCCCGAGAGTCTCCTCTTCCGCATAGGAAATGGGGCCTTGTAGTCACGGTTTTGGAAAACCCAGGGAAGGCACAAGTGAACAGGGCCTATGGAAGCCTTAATAGAAGCTTCCAATAGAAGCTTCCAAGCTTCTGTCTCATAGGCAGATGACGTGGAGAGAGAGTGATGATTGGGAATATGACAATGATGATGATGATGATGAAGGCGGGGGCGCAGCAACAGGCGGTGGCAGCAGTCCTGGCAGCAACAGCAAGTGGGCGGCTTCCACGGGGTGGCAGATAGCATGATAGCACAATCCTCCTCCCTCCCCTCAGGCTTGGGGAGGGGGGTTTCATATATAATGTGAAGGGGGGTAGCCACACAAGTGGCAGGCAGCATGTTTCCCCTCCCCATGCTCCTCCCTACTCCACACATACTCCCTCTCCCTGCCATGCAATGGGTGAAGGAGAGAGAGTTTTAAAAAAACAAATTGCAAAAATTATCCCTTTTTTTTCTGTGAAAGGGGTGTTCCCGACGTGGATTACGTTTTTGAGCCATGGCTTTCCATACACGACACGGGGCTGGTGATTATTAATGCACGTGGAGGGAGCACTTAGCCCAAGGGTTATGTTTTTGTTGCGAGAAGTTACTTTGAAACTCTTTTGCACGAGGTCTAGGGTCTTCAATATTTCATTGCCAAAATATTACATTCTCTCCCCCTTAGAGGAATTGAGATGTCCTCATCTCGAGAAAACCTGGGGGTATTGTTGGTTGAGAGTACTTTCATCCATCCAAGTGGCATCCTCTTTGGGGTAATCTTTCCATTGGATGAGGTATTCTCTCAGGGTCCTGGATCTCAAATGCCTCTCCCTAACATCTAAGATCCTGTCAGGCCGTAGCTCAAGGACTCCTTGGCTTGGCATTACAACTTGTTGATCATCAAGCATGTGACTAGGGTTAGGCACATACACATTGACGCTCTTCACAAGAAAGGCCCGAATCATCTTGCACAAGAGGCCGACGTGACTTGATATGGGATCTTGAGGCCCGCGTACTAGTCAACGGGCGGAACTTGGAATAGCGATCGCTAAGGATTGCTGGAATAGCCTTCGAGTGGATTATTTAGTGTATTCCAAAGACTGAAAAATAAAGATCAAATGTTGAAAAGGAACTTGCTTGACATTGTTTTTCTATGTCAGTGCCTAAGTTATGTGAAGGAACCAGTGTTTAAGTGGTTAATTAAGGAAGCTATTTTTGCTTGTCAAACTAAATGTGGTAGGTAATTAGATAGCTAAAGCAACCTGAGGAAAGTGCGATGGATGTGACCCTGGGTCTGTCCTATGGAAGGGTGGTCCCGGTTGGCCGTGAACTTTTCTCAAAGGATTTGACAGCCATGTAACAATGACCTAGAATCTATAGAGCTAGAGTCCCGATTTATGCTGTTTTAGGGGAACAGAATGGGACTATGCCTTACGGGCAGAGAGGTCGAGCTTTGCATCCCTCTCGTTTCCCATTCTCCTTGAACTAAGTGCAGTATAAATCCTGTAACACGTCCCCCTATCCAGTTGTAGGACATGTCTTAGCCCGTTGGGAAGAGAGTCTAGAAAGCGTCGCCCAGCACTCACAAATAATGTCACGGGGTTTGTGATCTAGGTCTTCCCGAGTCTGCCTCGAAGCGGAAGCATTCCGGCCGTTCTCACTTAGGACCGACCTGAATTAGGGTTTTTCTAATAGCCAAGTTCCTCAGAAGTAGCTAGAGTCGAGCACTAGACGAACTACTTTATGCAGACAGGGTAAAAGCAGATTTATATTGCACTTGGATCAAGGAGAATGGGAAACGAGAGGGATGCGAAGCTCGACCTCTCTGCCCATAAGGCATAGTCCCATTCCGTTCTCCTAAAATAGCATAAATTGAGTCTCTAGCTCTATAGATTCTAGGTCATTGTTACCTCGCTGTCAAATCCTTTGAGAAAAGTTTCCCGCCAACCAGGACCACCCTTCCATAGGATGGACCTAGGGTCACATCCATCGCACTTTCCTCAGGTTGCTTTAGTTATCTAATTACCTATCACATTTAGTTTGACAAGCAAAGGCAGCTTCCTTAATTAACCAATTAAACTATGGTTTCTTCACGTAACTTAGGCATTGACATAGAAAAACAATGTCAAGCAAGTTCCTTTTCAACATTTGATCTTTATTTATCAGTCTTTGGAATACATCAAATAATTCGCCCGAAGGCTATTCCAGAAATCCCCAGGGATTGCTATTCCAAGGTCCGCCCATTAACTAGTATGCAGGCCTCGAGATCCCATCTCAAGTCACGTCAGTCGCTCTGATCGAATTCGGAGACGCCGGCGAGGGCCCCGGGAAGAGTTCTCTTTTCTTTTTAACAGCCCGCCCACCCTGAAATCAAATCACCCGGAAATAGGGTCCAATAGTTTTTTTTTGGACGGAAACGTGTCCAGAAAGATCGTGCTGTCGTGCTGCCTGCCGCCCTGTGGAAGCCGCTCGCTTGCTGCCATTGCTAGGACTCTGCCGCCGGCTACTACTGCGCCCCCGCTTTCATCATCATCATCATCATCATCATCATCACCATCAATGATCATCATCGTCGTCATCTTCCCAATTATCACTCTCTCTCCACGTCATCTGCCTGTGAGACAGAAGCTTGGAAGCTTCTATTAAGGCTTCCATAGGCCCTGTTCACCCGTGCCTTCCCCGGGTTTTTCAAAACCGTGACTGCAAGGCCCCATTTCCTGTGCAAAAGAGGAGACTCTCTGGCAGAGTGACTTTGAAACGCGTAAGGGGAAGCTTGCTGAGTCGAAAGCTACTGCATCAATGGCTCCGAAGCAAAAGTTGAGAGGAGCACACGTGGGAGCTTCCACACTGAGTATGCGAGTGGACAACGCCCCGATTCTTAATGGCCAAGTTCCAATAACATTCCCGCATGAAAAGGATGCTTTAAGCATGTTTTTAATTCACGTAGGGAAATTTAAATGCATTTACTCATTCGATTTAAAAAGTTTAGTGGCATGCTGAGCACTTTCATTTGCTTGCACTTCCATGGTTAGAGTAGCTGTATTTTCAACGTATGCTGCATAAGTTAAAAGACGAATTTGTGCAAAGGTGTCCTTGTTGCATCTTGCAAAGGATAGGATATATAACACATAATGCATTTAGGTAATAAATTCTTGGTTGTGTCTTGTGATTAAGGCAATCATAGACAGACGTTAAATGATGTTTAAAAAGTTGCATTGAAAGGAAAAAAAAGATTTATGAACTTTGTCAATAAAACTGATATAATCCAATTCGCATGCAATGAATAGTTACAATTTAGATTGGGTCAAGTGATAAAGGACGGATTAAGTCAATGATGGATTCATGGCATTCGCTCATGCATGGAGTTCTTTTATCAAAGTTTGAATGCATCTTCATTAAAAATATTAAAGCTTTGATTTCGTTGCATCAACGTAGGGTTTATAAGAGTTAGCTCTGATTGTCAATCATTACAGTTCAGGGCAAGGAAAAGAAGGATCTCTGTAGATCCTTAAGTTGCATAAAGGCAAAAAAGTCTATGGTCGCGAAATTGCATGGAATGATGCATCTCACCTATCTTGCAGTTACTTACATCTTTTAGGGGAAAGTACTTGCAAATTTAGAAGAAAGTATTTGCATCTTTTAAAGGAAATATCATCTTAAATCGTGGGTTGGTTAGGTCAACTAAATAATTCGCTTATAATTGAATAGCTTACATGAGAATCATAAAGGTATGATTAGTGAGTATATGACGATCACCTCAGTGTGCTAGATAGGATTAAGCTATGATAAAATTCTGCCTAGTATCGCACTTGGGTTGCCGACTTAATACTTCCGATCTTAAAGGTCCTACCCATAGTTACAAAGTGTTAGGATTATTTAAACACCGTGCAAGAACAATCTAGGGTTCTCACCCTAAGGATAAATTGACCAAATACTAGACTTCCGTATGAATTTAGGAACCCTGGGGCCAAAGCGTTATCAGCCTAGTAGGGTTAGGGTTGGGTTGGGTCAATAGGACTCCCAAGCCCTTATCTTGATTAATGGTATTCTTGATCAAGAAAGACCGTACAAAGGAAGATATAATCCCACAAGTCAGATACTGACACCTCTCTTGTGCTATGAGCTGCAATGCCGTACGATCTTGTGTCTAAATCAAAAAATAGTATTGCTACTCCTTAGACCAAGTTCGGCAAGTTCTAATCGCAAGTCAAATTTCCTAAAAATTGAGAAGTCGTCCTATAGCATAGTAATGATCTGCCAAGAAAGCAATTGACCAACCAAGTTAGGGTGACGAGGTTGCCCAATATTTATTGTCTATCATTTAAGGATACCTAAAGTAGTGACAATTTGGGTCAACAGGGTATAAACCCTAACCCAAGGATAAAGGGTAAACAAGCAACTTATCTTACGAAACCCTTGGGATCTTGCCAAGTCGCGATTGATCCAGGATTGAATGCTGGAAGCATTCGAGGAGAAGGAATCACACCTTAGTAGTTGGCCGTACAAACGACCACTGGAATGTTCTTGATTGTACACTTAGGTGCACTGTTTGTACTTCTTTGCTCAAAGAACTAATTCAGGAAAAATAACTAATGCTTCAAGTTGAAAGCCTGGAGGGAGAGGCAGTACGAGTTACCTCCGATTGTTTGCCTAACCCTATCCAAGGGGGTTGTTAGCCGTGCCGGGTACATGGACCAAACCCGTCGCGAGAGGTCTCTCCATGGGTGCTACTTGGAGCAGGAGGACACCTCGGTGCCATGGAAGGCTCTGGCCGTAAATCCCTTGTCTCCGAATCATGCACAAGAGGCCAATGTGCTTGAGATGAGATATCGAGGCCCACATACTAGTCAATGGGCGGAACTTGGAATAGCAATCCTTGAGGATTGCTGGAATAGCCTTCAGATGAATTATATGATGTATTCCAAAGACTGATAAATAATGATCAAATGTTGAAAAGGAATTTGCTTGACATTGTTTTTCTATGTCAGTGCCTAAGTTACATGAAGGAACTAGTGTTTAATTGGTTAATTAAGGAAGCTGTTTTTGCTTGTCAAACTAAATGTGGTAGGTAATTAGATAACTAAAGCAACTTGAGGAAAGTGCGGTGGATGTGACCCTGGGTCCGTCCTACGGAAGGGTGGTCCCGACTAGCTGGGAACTTTTCTCAAAGGATTTGACATCAAGGTAACAATGAGCTAGAATCTATAGGGCTAGAGTCCCGATTTATGTTGTTTTAGGGGAACAGAATGAGACTATGCCTTACGAGCAAAGAGGTTGAGCTTCGCATCCCTCTAATTTCCCATTCTCCTTGAACCAAGTGTAGTATAAATCCGCTTCGACCCTAATGTTTCTGCGCAAAGTAGTTCGTTTGGGGCTCGATGCTAGCTACCTTCTAGGAACTTTACTATTAGGGAAACCCTGATTCAGGAAGACCTAGATCGCAAACCCCGTGACATTCCTTGGGAGTGCCGGGCGGCGCTTTCTAGACTCTGTTCCCGATGGGTTGCTAAGACGTGTCCTACAAGTGGAGAGGGGAACACGTTATAGTTGGTATTAGAGCGAACCAATGAAATCTAATATTTACAAGGGAACTTAATGAGAGGAAGTAGAGAAACATTACTGCTAAGAACATTTCCTTACTTATTTATGGATGCTAGCCTGCACAGTCACGAAGCATGGAACAAATTCTTGGTGGTCCAGGTTATGTTTATGACTGCAATGCATGCTTCGGATTATTGACGGAGGCTAGACAGAATGTAATATTTCCGCAATGAAATATTGAAGACCCTATATCTCGCACAAAAGCCATTCAAAGTAACTTCTCGCAACAAAAAAAAAAACCCTTGGGCTCAGTGCTCCTTCCGCGTGCATCAATAATCACCAGTCCCGCGTCATGTATGGGAAGCCATGGCTCAAAAATGTAATCCACCGCGGG
This sequence comes from Lygodium microphyllum, assembly GCF_053477565.2. Taxonomy (NCBI): domain Eukaryota; kingdom Viridiplantae; phylum Streptophyta; class Polypodiopsida; order Schizaeales; family Lygodiaceae; genus Lygodium; species Lygodium microphyllum. The sequence continues at coordinate 65,460,516 of NC_141164.1, read as the reverse complement.
AACACCCCGTTTGAGGGAAAAAAAAGGGATAATTTTTGTAAATTTTTTTAAAACTCCCTCTCCTTCACCCGTTGCATGGCAGGGAGAAGGAGTATGTGTGGAGTAGGGAGGAGCATGGTGTAATGTGTCCATCTATTCCCTTCAGGATACGTCTTAGCAGTCCATCGGAAAGGAGATCTAGAAAGTTTCGCCCGGCACTTCCACGGAATGTCACAGGGTTTGCGATCTAGGACTTTCTGCGTCCGCCACGTAGCGGAAGTATTCTAGCCGTTCCCATTTAGGACCAGTTTTTTTTTCCCAATGGTCATTTCCTAAACGGCAACTAGCGTCGACCCTCAAGCGAACTACTTTATGCAGAAACGCTAGGGCCGAAGGGAATTCACACTGCACTTGGTTCAAGGAGAATGGGAAACGAGAGGGATGCAAAGCTCAACCTCTCTGCCATAAGGCATACTCCCATTCCGTTCCCCTAAAACAGCGTAAATCGGGATTGTTACAACTTAGACTTTAGGTTAGCGCCCTTGCTGTTCGTGTCCTTCAAAACGATCTTCTTGCTGTCATTTATGATTGAGAAAAGTTCCTAGCCAACCAGGACCACCCATCCGTAGGACGAACCCATGGCCACATCCACCACACTTTCCTCAGGTTGTTTTAGTTATCTAATTATCTACCACATTTAGTTGGACATGCATCAATCAGCTTTCTTAATTAGCTCGTTAGGCACCAGTTCCTTCATGTAATCATAACACTTGACATAGAAAAGCAATGTCAAACAAGTTCCTTTTCAACAGCTTATCATATTTATCTTTGAAATACAGTTATAAAGTCCAGCCCATAGGCTTATCATATTTATCCAGCAATCCATAGGGAATATTAATCCAAGCTTCCGCCCGTAGACTAGTATGTGGGCCTCAAGATCCAACCCTGAGTCACGTTGGCCTCTTGTGCAGGGCCCGAAAGGCGAGGGATTTACGGCCAGAGCCCCCCTGGCACCCAAGCGTCCTCCTGCTCCAAGTAGCGCTCAAGGAAGAGACTCTCGCGGTGGGTTCGGTCCACCTTCCCAGCGCGGTTAACAACCCCCTTATTTAGGGTCAGACAGGCAGTCGAGTGTAATTGAGACTGCCTCTCCCTTCAGGCCTTCAATATGAAGCATTAGATATATTTTCGTCCTTTAATTCCTTGAGCAAACAAAGCAAACAATGCTCTCTAAATAGTTACAAGCACAATCATTTCTAGTAGTCGTTATTTTGGCCAACTGCTAAGGAGTGAATCCTTCTTCCCGAATGCATTCAGCATTCGATCCGGGATCAATTGCGACTGGGCAAGATCCCCAAGGGTTTTTTTGTTAACTCGTATGTCCTTGGGTTAGCGCCGTACCCTATTAACCCAACTTAACCAATACCTTAAGTTCTATTAACAGTAAATTTGTTGCTCCAAATTATCGATTTGTCCATTGCTTCCAAGCAAATATCTAAACCCCTTATCTTGGTCACTTTTCCCAAGAAAGGTACTATATCAGGACAACTACTCATCCTCTTGCAAGATAAACTTGCGTAAAGAATCTGCCAATTTCATTCTGAGGATTTGGACATTCCCTTGTGATCAAATCACAAGATCATGCGACTCTGCAATATATTGCACAAGTGTCGCATCTAATCCATGGGACTATTTTACCCATCGAACAGCGTCTTCTAATCACGGAATCATGATTAGATAGGAAACAGGGTTAGGGTGTCTTCATAACAATCCGTTCCTGATTGCAGTAGGCCGACATTGTCGGTCCTAGGTTTCCAAATTCAAACTGAGTTTCAGCAACTTTCTTTAACGAATCATTTCGAAGAAAAGATGTCTAATAATGCGACATGCGATTTATACTTTCCATGCATAATCAAAGTGTACAATAATAAATTCGACTTTGTAAAGATGATCATTAGTTGATCTAATTTTGTTACTTTGCAATGCCTATAAACAATTTGCTAAGAATGCATAGATGTCTTATGTTCTCCTTTTCATTCGTTCCTTTGAAAAATACAAATGACCGATTCTTCGATTGTGAGTTATTTTCCCTAAGATAGCCAATGTTTTTCATCCGTAAAAGTGCACCTTACTTTCATAAATTAACGATGCATAATTACGATATTTAGACGTAAATCAAAAATCGAAAGAAAACCTGGACTTGTGGATTCGGTGAAATGTCCACATGGATGTTAGGAGATGATCCTCCTGCGGTTGTGCCTTGTGCCTTTTTAGGGGCCATTGCATATTCCATCTTCTCGCCTTGGCCGCAAACTTTTGATCTTGACCCGTCTCCCTCGCACACGAAACTCACTTTGAGATTTGGCTTCCTTGATCGATTTTACCGTCTTTCGAAATCGAGCTTTAGAATAACTTGTGAGGGGGAAATCCACGGAAACGTTAAAATTGGTTTGTGGAATACAAGGCTTAAATTCCCGGTTTTTTTTAAAAAAAACCCCGCTTTGTAGGGCCGATGGGAAAAGGGGTTTTGAAACCCGAAAGTGAGGATTTCCACAGGAAGGTTTACTTTAAACCCAAGGCAAGGTGAGCTTATAGGGTTTTAGTGGGACCCCACGGGAAAGGGGGTGCTTAAATTTCAGGGGGTTATAAAAACCCTCATGAGGCAATAGGAAAAGGGGTTTTAAGAAACCCGGGGGTTAAAAGTGGCCAAAAAGGAATTTGTATGGAACCCCATGGGAAAGGGGATTTTAAATGGACTTAGTGGATTGATGAAGGGGAAAAGGGGGTGTATAGATCGCCTGTGAAGGGGTTAAATCCCGGGGGGGGGAGGGGTTATAAAAACCCACTAGAGGAGGGCTTAAGAAAGCCCACAAGAAGGGGGGCTTCCTAAGGGACCTTGGAAGCTTCCCAAGAAGCTTCCAGGAAGCTTCTAAGAAAGCTTCTATAGTCGTGATTTCACCAGGTGGAGGGAAGAGGAAGGTGGAAGCTGGCGCAAAATCCAATCGGCTGCTGCAGATGGCAGACTGTTGGCAGCATCGGCATCGACTTCTGGTGGCGGCTCAGGTTGCAGGTGGCGGAGCTCTACTCCCTCTCTCACACGGCAAAGTCACGAATCTCCCAGCCTCCTTCCTTCCCTCCTCCCTTCCCCCACAGGGTGTTTCTATAGGGTAGGGAGAGGGACCTCCCTCATGCCCCACGCGGCCTGTTGCATGGGCATTAACCCCCCCATGGCTCCAGCTAGATGCTTACTCATAAGCACATCTCTTCCTCTCCTCCAGCACGACCGTCAGCTGGGGGAAGGAGGGGATAATGAAAAAAAAATTGCCATAATTCCAATATTATCATCATGACCTCCTCCCAAGAGGAGGTTCATACGAGGATATGCTGGTTTCTTTAAACCTTTGGTCTCGTTTCTGCCAATGAAGATTAGGATACATCAAGTAAAAGATCGCAACGTCCATATCTTTAATGCCGGCATCATCATTGCATGAGACTCATGCATGCATGTAATATTTTTCAGCAGAAATATTACATTCTTTCCCCCTTAGAGGAATCGAGATGTCCTCATCTCGAGATAAACTAGGGATATTGATGGTTGAGAGTGCTTTCATCCATCCAAGTGGCATCCTTCTCGGGATAATCTTTCCACTGGACGAGGCATTCTCTCAAGGTTCTGGATCTCAGTTGTCTCTCTCCCTAACATCTAAGATCCTGTCAGGCCGTAGTTCAAGGACTCCTTGACTAGGCATTATAACTTGTTGGTCATCAAGTACATGACTAGGATTTGGTACATACTTCTTCAATAGGCTGATATGGAATACATTATGAACCTTTAGGTTCTCAGGGAGTTGCAGTTCATAAGCATTAGGTCCTAGGCACTTGAGGATCTTGTATGGTCCACAATACCTTGGACTTAGCTTCTTGCAATCTCCTAAGGATAGAGAACACTTCTTTGGGCATATGCGAATGAAGACCATGTCTCATTCCTCGAAGATTCTTTCTTGATGCTTCAAATCCATGTATGCCTTCTGTCTATCCTTGGCGGCTTGGATGTCCTGTCTTATTGACTTTATTTGGTCATCCAACTCTCCCAACATCTGCCTTGAAGCTTCAACCCTCAAGGTTGGATCTGAGAAGTTTAGGGGACTTCGATAGTCATGACCATACAATGCTTGGAAAGGGGTCATATGAATGCTCTATTGGTAAGAAGCATTGTAGGCAAATTCCACCAAAGGCAAGTATTCAATCTACCTTTTTGGTTCACGGTAGCAATGTGCCCTTAGCATATCCTCAATGACTTGATTTACTCGCTCTGTTTGGCCATCAGTTTGGGGATGGTAAGCTGTACTAAAACATAATTGAGTCTCAATGGCTTCAAAGATAGCTCTCCAGAAGTGTGATGTGAAGAGGAATCACCATCACTAATGATTCTTCTGGGCAGCCCATGTATCTTGAATATCTCCTTGACAAACAACTTTGCAATGTCTGAGGCTTTATAGTTTGTCTTTACTGGAATAAGGTGTGCAATCTTAGTAAGCATGTCAATCACAACAATGATGGAGTTGTATCCTCCCTGAACTTGGGGTAGGCCAACAACAAAGTCCATACTAATGAATTCCCATTTCATTTGGGGAATGTCAAGTGGTTGTAACTTTCTTGGCATTTTGACATGTTCGACTTTGATATGTTGACAAGACAAACACTCAGTGACATATTTGAGAACATCACCTTTAAGCCTCTCCCAATAGTAGCTCTTTCTAACTGCATTGAGAGTCTTGGCATAGCCAGGATGTCCTGAGAAAGGGGAATCATGAGCTTCCCATAATATCTTCTGCTTAAGTGACTGGCTTGCCGATACACATAGCCTCGTTCTATAGTAGACAAGTCCACTATTGATAGAGAATTCATGATACTTAGCTTGTAGCTTTTGGTCCTGGTCCTAGATAGGGATCTCCCTTAGCATCCTTTGATAGGCTGGGTCATGGCATGCTTCTTCTCTAGCAAGCTCAAGTATTGGGTTGTTTGGCATGGACACCTTTGTGGCTAGAGATCTAGCTGTTGATGGGTTTTGCAAGATTAGAGAATTAAGGAATGCCTTGCGACTGAGTCCATCGGCAACTACATTCTCCTTTCCACGTCGGTATTTGATTTCAAAGTTATACTCCTCCAACACTTCAATCCACCGACGTTGCCTCATGTTAAGTTCATTCTGGGTAAAGATCAACTTGAGACTTTTATGATCAGTCACTAAAGTGAACTTGTTACCCAACAGGTAGTGTCTCCAAAGCTTTAGAGCATGGATGACAGCTAACAGTTCTAGATCATGGGTAGCATAATTCTTCTCATGGCTCTTCAGTTTCCTTGAAGAGTATACTACGGGATGACCTTCTTGCATAAGCACACATCCTAAGGAAAGCGTGCTAGCATCAGTTACTACCTCAAACTCCTTACTAAGGCCTGGAAGTTTTAGGATAGGTGCTGATACCAAACTTTGCTTCAATCTCTCAAAGCTGGTTTATTCGGCAGTTGACCATGCAATGGATATTTGCTCAGCACGAAGTCATCAAGATATGGCCTAAAGATATCTTGCATTAACCTGTTGAAGGTGGCAGGTGCATTCGTAAGCCCGAATGACATAACTAGAAACTCAAAGTGTCCATATCTTGTGTTGAAGGCCATCTTTGGGATATCTTCTTCCTTGATCCTTATCAGATAGTAACCAGACCTGAGATCAATCTTGGAGAAGATCTTCACACCCTGAAGACGATCAAGAAGCTCATCTATTCTAGGAATAGGGTACTTGTTCTTGATAGTTGATTGATTCAACCCTCTGTAATCAATACACAGTCGAAGTGTTCCATCTTTCTTTTTTTGGAGTAGTACTGGAGCTCCCCATGTGGTGAACTGCTTGGATGGATGTAGCCCTGATCTAGCAATTTCTTGAGTTGTTCCTTCAGCTCAATTACTTCCGGTATGGACATTCTATAGGGTCCACTCGTGATATGCCATGGTGACCATTGTGCATTTACGTCACCGACTTGTCAGTTGTAGATGCGGTTGGTACACCACCCATGAATAATAGCTAGATGATAGCTATCTTTATCTACTCTAGTTCGTGGCTCAGTTAGTATGCCACCTTAGTTAGTTGAGTTTGGTTTGAGACCCATATATAGGGTTCTTCTATTTCTATGTACTTGAGTTCTTTTTGGCTTACACAACTAAGAAGAGGAAAACTGTTTTTAGCCTCCACCTATATGTGTATTCCCCCATTGTACAAGCAAGAAAGCTACAAGTGAGACTCCTTCCTTCTCTCCCACAATCTTGACATGATATCAGAGCCTTGTTCGTGGTAAGGAGCTCAAGAAAGCAAACCAAGTTCGGGGTGTTCTGGTAAGAGGACCAGTGTTGCTTTCATTTTTTTGTTTTGGGAGCAAGTCTCTGCAGGTAGCACAGCCGGAAAGTGCAAGAGTGCATTGTCTCAGATTAAGACGCCCTTCGCGGTGTAGCAAGAGGGCAGTATATGCTGCGCCGGCCAAGGACTTTAGCCCTTGGTTGCCCTATTTTTTTGATTTGAGGCCATTTCGGTGCCTGTTTTGGAGGCGGACGTTTCTGCACGCACTCAGGAAAAGGCCCTGTTTTATGCTATGTGACCCTACTGTTCTACAAGTCGGTGAAAAGTTACTATAGAAATTACATCATATGCTTGTGCGCAGAGACATTGGGAGTTACAGAATCATCCTTGTTGCCTGTTGATGCAAAATCGTCACTAGGAAGTGACTGTGTGGTCAAATACCACTTTCGTCAGTTTTGTAAATTTGCCCTTGTGAGGCTGAAGCTGTGTTCTTTGCAGTGACAGAATTTTTTGCAGTGTTCTGTAATGGCGTCTGATTCTCTTTCACAGATTGTCACTGAAAATCTTGACAAGAACAACTTCCAAGCATGGAAGTTCAGAATGACGAATTTTCTTATGGGAAAAGGATATTGGGAATTCGTTGCAGGAAATGAAGAAGAACCAGTTCTTCCTGATGTTCCCAATCAATAGCAAATGCAGGCATTTAAAGCATGGCATGAGAGAGCCAGGAAAGTTATGTACTGGCTATCTATCAGCATTTCAGACTCTATGATTGTGCATATTCAAGATGCAAGTACGCCAAAGGAGGCATGGGATACTTTGTCAAAAATGTATAGCACAAATACACAAGCCAGGAAAATGCAGCTCAAGCAAGAGTTGCACAATGTGCAAAGAGAAAGTATAGGCATCAATGACTACCATATGAAGGTGAAGAAGATTGCAGATGCACTTGCTTCCATTGGATCGCCAGTGAAAGATGATGATTTAGTTTCTGTGACCTTGAATGGTCTAGGATTTAAGGATTATGCACAGTTCCGAACATCCATTTTCGTCCTTGAAAGATTTCTTGATTTTGAGGAGTTGATTTCTCTTCTAATTTCTGAGGAGCAGAGAAATGGTGGTGCATCTTCTTCAGGAGGAACTTCAAAAGAAGCTATCTTCTACTCAATGTTGGAAGAGGTAGAGGCAGAGGTAGAGGAGGCCGATCTAGAGGCCGTGGTAGAAATCAGAATATGCAGCAAACTCAAGAAAACCAGTCCTATGGAGGAGGACGTGGTAACTCTAGAGGCAGGGGGAGCCAAAGAGGTCGTGGTGGATGGCAAAGAGGCCAAAATGCAAACAGCAATGTTGAATGCTACTACTATGGTAAAATGGGTCATATGGCTAAAGACTACTATAAAAAGCAGAATGACATCATGAATGGAAAATTGCAACAAGGGAATTATGCATCTTCTAGTAGACAGGGTGATGATAGAAATGAGCATTTGTTTATGGTGCAGCACATGACCAATTCTGTGACAAGTGCAGAAGAAAGAAACGATGTGTGGTACGTTGACTCAGGTGCATCAAACCACATGACAGGTTATGCAGAATGGATGCAGGATGCAAGGAAAATGGGAAAACCAGGATTTGTGGAGACTGGTGATGATACTGCACATCCTATTGTGTAGATTGGAAAAATTCCTTTGTCTATGCAGGATGGGAAAAAGAAATACCTATCCGATGCATTTCATGTCCCGAATATCACCAAGAACCTAGTTTCTGTTGGTCAAATGGTTGAGCAGGGCTTGCAGGTCAGATTTAATTCTCATGGATGCTTTGTTGAGGATATGAAAAATAAAGGTCGCTTGATAGAAAAAGGAAAGAAGAAGGGCAGAATGTTTACGTTGGATGCAGACATGCCTGAATTGAGTGCAACAATGTTTGCACATGGGACCGGTGTAGTGGACTACTAAAGCTGCATCTCTTGGAGGCTGTTATTATTTTTTCACTTTTATTGATGACTATAGCAGAAAATTTTGGGTGTATTTTATGAAAAAGAAAAGTGAAGTTTTTGGGCATTTCAAAACTCTTAAAGCTATGGTTGAAAAAGAAATAGGCCTGCAAATAAAGTGCCTAAGGTCAGATGGAGGGGGAGAGTACCTCTCAAGGTTCTTGCAAGAGCATGGCATAAAGCAGCAATATTCATGTAGTCATACCCCACAACAAAATGGAATTGCAGAAAGAAAAAAAAGGCATATTGGAGAGGTATCTCGTGCCATGCTCAATGAAAAAGACATGTCAGATTTTTACTGGGCTGAGGCAGTTGCGACAGCAGTCTACATAATGAACAGGACTCCCACTGCAGCAATACATGGCATGACTCCAAAGGAGAGGTATACTGGTAGGAAACCGGATATTTCTCATTTGAAAATTTTTGGTTGCATTGTCTATGTTCATGTGCCAGATGAGTTGAGATCCAAGTTGGATCCAAAAGTTGAGAAGTGCATTTTTATTGGTTACTCTCTGCAGCAAAAAGGGTATAGATGCTATAACCCTTCTACTCGTAAGTTTACAGTGAGCAGAGATGTTGTTTTTGATGAGATGAGTAGCTGGTATAAACCAGTAAATGTGATTGATAATGTAGATGCACAAAATGGTAATGCTGCACAGAATTCACAGCACCAGTCACAAGATATTAGTGGACCTGGAGCATCCTCTAGCAGTGGGTCACATTCTTTGCCGTGGACAGGCAGATTGAGGTCAGGAGAATCTTCTCAAATCAATGTAGATAGTGGTATGCAGGTATCACGAAAAGGAAAAGAGGAGAAGGTAGATCAGCCCATGTTTGATGTGAATGCAGGTCACTCTTATGTGGATGGTGAATCCAGTGGCTCAGAATAGAGCATTGATGATGAGTTGGGTATTCCTTCTATTGTTACACCTGGAGTAAGGAAGACCAGGGATGTTTTGAGAGCACCTGGGAGTAAACCTACTTTGCACAGGTCTACCAGAGCTAGGTATCCTGTGGATAGGCTGAAATATGATGGATTTGCAGCCATTCACTATGCCTATATGGTCAAAGTGATATAGGAACCAGAACCCACTTCTTTTGAGCAAGCCATGGGAAAAGAAAAATGGGAGAAAGCCATGGATGAAGAAATGGATGCCTTGGAAGCAAATGCTACATGGGAATTGGTACCTTTGCGTAAAGATAAGAATGCAATTGGTTGTAAGTGGGTTTATAAGGTGAAACACAATGCAGATGATTCTGTGAATAGATATAAGGCAAGATTAGTAGTCAAGGGGTATGCACAAACATATGGCATTGATTATGAAGAAACATTTAGTCCGGTTGCAAGGATGGCAACCGTAAGAGCAGTCATTGCTATGGATGCATCAAAGGGATGGTCTTTACATCAGATGGATGTAAAGAATGCTTTCTTGCATGGTGATTTGCAAGAAGAGGTCTATATGGAGCAGCCACTAGGTTATGTAGGGAGCAGCCACCAAGTTATGTGCATGATGTTCATCTTGAGTTTGTTTGCAGGTTGAAGAAAGCCTTGTATGGCTTGAAGCAAGCACCTAGAGCATGGTCTGACAAGATAGGACAGTATCTTGTCACTATTGGCTTTCAGATTTCTAGGGCAGATTTCTCACTTTATGTGAGAAAAACAGAGAAAGGTATTATGCTACTTGTCATTTATGTTGATGATTTGATTATGACAGGTGATAGTGATGAAGATATCCTTCATGTGAAAATGCTATTGAAGCAGAAGTTTGAGATGAAGGATTTGGGAGAGCTGCGTTATTTGTTGGGCATTGAGGTGATTAGATCACCAAGTGGGATACTGCTCTTGCAGAGGCAGTATGGATTGGACATGCTGTCCAAATATGGGATGAGAGGCTGTAAGCCTATTTTTGTTCCTTTGGAGCAGAATGTGAAGGTGAGTGCAGATGCAGGTGAGCTTCTCGAAGACCCTACTATGTACAGACGCATAGTAGAAAGTTTGATTTATATGACTATTACCAGGCCAGATTGTTGAGATATCGAGCTCCGCTCGTGATATGCCAGGGTGACCGTTGTGTATTTATGTCACCAACTTGTCAGTTGCAGATGCGGTTGGTACACCGCCCATGAATAATAGCTAGACGACAGCTATCCTTATCTACTCTAGTTCGTGGCTCAGTTAGTATGCCACCTTAGTTAGTTGTCTTTGGTTTGAGACCCATATATAGGGTTCTTCTATTTCTTTGTATGAGACTTTCTTTTTGGTTTACACAACTAAGAAGAGAAAAACTGTTTTCAGCCTCCACCTTTGTGTGTATTCCCCCATTGTGCAAGCAAGAAAGCTACAAGTGAGACTCCTTCCTTCTCTCCCACAATCTTGACATGGTACCAGAGCCTTGTTCATGGTAAGGAGCTCAAGAAAGCAAGCCAAGCTCGCGGCGTTCTGGTAAAAGGAGCAGTGTTGCTTTCATTTTCTGTTTTGGGAGCAGATCTCTGCAGCTAGCACAGCCGGAAATTGCAAGAGTGCATTGTCTCAGGTTGAGACGCTCTTCGCAGTGAAGCAAGAGGGCAGTATATACTGCGGGCAAGGGCTTTAGCCCTTGGCGACCCTGTTTTTTTTATTTGAGGCCATTTCGGGGCCTGTTTTGGAGGCGGAACTTTTCTGCACGCACTCAGAAAAAGGCCCAGTTTTATGCTGTGAATGCTACTACTGTGGTAAAATGGGTCATATGGCTAAAGACTGCTATAAAAAGCAGAATGACATAATGAATGGAAAACTGCAACAAGGGAATTATGCATCTTCTAGTAGATAGGGTGATGACAGAAATGAGCATTTGTTTATGGTGCAGCACATGAACAATTCTGTGACAAGTGCAGAAGAAAGCAACGATGTATGGTATGTTGCCTGTTGATGCAAAATCGTCACTAGGAAGTGACTATGTGGTCAAATACCACTTTCGTCAGTTTTGCAAATTTGCCCTTGTGAGGCTGAAGCTGTGTTCTTTGCAGTGACAGAATTTTTTGCAGTGTTCTGTAATGGCGTCTGATTCTCTTTCACAGATTGTCACTGAAAATCTTGACAAGAACAACTTCCAAGCATGGAAGTTCAGAATGACGAATTTCCTTATGGGAAAAGGATATTGGGAATTCGTTGCAGGAAATGAAGAAGAACCAGTTCTTCCTGATGTTCCCAATCAATAGCAAATGCAGGCATTTAAAGCATGGCATGAGAGAGCCAGGAAAGTTATGTACTGGCTATCTATCAGCATTTCAGACTCTATGATTGTGCATATTCAATATGCAAGTACGCCAAAGGAGGCATGGGATACTTTGTCAAAAATGTATAGCACAAATACGCAAGCCAGGAAAATGCAGCTCAAGCAAGAGTTGCACAATGTGCAAAGAGAAAGTATGAGCATCAATGACTACCACATGAAGGTGAAGAAGATTGCAGATGCACTTGCTTCCATTGGGTCGCCAGTGGAAGATGATGATTTAGTTTCTGTGACCTTGAATGGTCTAGGAAAGGATTATGCACAGTTTCGAACATCCATTTCCGTCCGTGAAAGATTTCCTGATTTTGAGGAGTTGATTGCTCTTCTAATTTCTGAGGAGCAGAGAAATGGTGGTGCATCTTCTTCAGGAGGAACTTCAAAAGAAGCTGTCTTCTACTCAAATGTTGGAAGAGGTAGAGGCAGAGGTAGAGGAGGCCGATCTGGAGGCCGTGGTAGAAATCAGAATATGCAGCAAACTCAAGAAAACCAGTCCTATGGAGGAGGACGTGGTAACTCTAGAGGCAGGGGGAGCCAAAGAGGTCGTGGTGGATGGCAAAGAGGCCAAAATGCAAACAGTAATGTTGAATGCTACTACTATGGTAAAATGGGTCCTATGGCTAAAGACTGCTATAAAAAGCAGAATGACATAATGAATGGAAAACTGCAACAAGGGAATTATGCATCTTCTAGTAGACAGGGTGAAAACAGAAATGAGCATTTGTTTATGTTGCAGCACATGAACAATTCTGTGACAAGTGCAGAAGAAAGCAACGATGTATGGTATGTTGACTCAGGTTCTATAGTAGACAAGTCCACTATTGATAGAGAATTCATGATACTTAGCTTGTAGCTTTTGGTCATGGTCCTAGATAGGGATCTCCCTTAGCATCCTTTGATAGGTTGGGTCATGGCATGCTTATTCTCTAGCTAGCTCAAGTATTGGGTTGTTTGGCATGGACACCTTTGTGGCTAGAGATCTAGCTGTTGATGGGTTTTGCAAGATTAGAGAATTAAGAAATGCCTTGCGACTGAGTCCATCGGCAACTACATTCTCCTTTCCAGGTCGGTATTTGATTTCAAAGTTATACTCCTCCAGCACTTCAATCCACCGACGTTGCCTCATGTTAAGTTCATTCTGGGTAAAGATCAACTTGAGACTTTTATGATCAGTCACTAAAGTGAACTTGTTACCCAACAGGTAGTGTCTCCAAAGCTTTAGAGCATGGATGACAGCTAACAGTTCTAGATCATGGGTAGCATAATTCTTCTCATGGCTCTTCAGTTTCCTTGAAGAGTATACTACGGGATGACCTTCCTGCATAAGCACACATCCTAAGGAAAGCATGCAAGCATCAATTACTACCTCAAACTCCTTACTAAGGTCTGGAAGTTTTAGGATAGGTGCTGATACCAAACTTTGCTTCAATCTCTCAAAGCTGGTTTATTCGGCAGTTGTCCATGCAATGGATGTTTGCTTCTTCAATAATTCCGTCAGAGGTGCTACAATCAAGGCATAGTTTTTGATGAAGATCTTATACCATCCTGTCAATCCAAGAAAACTGCGTATTTCTTTGATAGTTGTTGGTATGGGCCATTCTAGCACATCTGTGAATTTGGCTGGGTCCACTGAGATTCCTTCCGCTGATACGATGCATCCCAGATATTCAATCTGACGCTTGAAGAATGCACATTTCTTTATCTTAGCAAACAACTTGTGTGACCTCATTGTCTCAAGGACAATCCGAAGTTGGGATTCATGATCTTCCTCCTGTTTGGAATAGAGTAAAGTGTCGTCGAAAAAGACGAGCACGAAGTCATCAAGATATGGCCTAAAGATATCTTGCATTAACCTGTTGAAGGTGGCAGGTGCATTCGTAAGCCCGAATGACATAACTAGAAACTCAAAGTGTCCATATCTTGTGTCGAAGGCCATCTTTGGGATATCTTCTTCCTTGATCCTTATTAGATAGTAACCAGACCTGAGATCAATCTTGGAGAAGATCTTCACACCCTGAAGACGATCAAGAAGCTCATCTATTCTAGGAATAGGGTACTTGTTCTTGATAGTTGATTGATTCAACCCTCTGTATAATCAATACACAGTCAAAGCGTTCCATCTTTCTTTTTTTGGAGTAGTACTGGAGCTCCCCATGTGGTGAACTGCTTGGATGGATGTAGCCCTGATCTAACAATTGCTTGAGTTGTTCCTTCAGCTCAATTACTTCCGGTATGGACATTCTATAGGGTCTCTTTGTTGAGATATCGAGCTCCACTCGTGATATGCCAGGGTGACCATTGTGCATTTATGTCACCGACTTGTCAGTTGCAAATGCGGTTGGTACACCACCCATAAATAATAGCTAGATGACAGCTATCCTTATCTACTCTAGTTCGTGGCTCAGTTAGTATGCCGCCTTAGTTAGTTGAGTTTGGTTTGAGACCCATATATAGGGTTCTTCTATTTCTATGTACTTGAGTTCTTTTTGGCTTACACAACTAAGAAGAGGAAAACTGTTTTTAGCCTCCACCTGTATGTGTATTTCCCCATTGTGCAAGCAAGAAAGCTACAAGTGAGACTCCTTCCTTCTCTCCCACAATCTTGACATGATATCAGAGCTTTGTTCGTGGTAAGGAGCTCAAGAAAGCAAACCAAGTTCGTGGTGTTTTGGTAAGAGGACCAGTGTTGCTTTCATTTTTTTATTTTGGGAGCAAGTCTCTGCAGGTAGCACAGCCGGAAAGTGCAAGAGTGCATTGTCTCAGATTGAGACGCTCTTCGCGGTGTAGCAAGAGGCCAGTATATGCTACGGCGGCCAAGGACTTTAGCCCTTGGTTGCCCTATTTTTTTGATTTGAGGCCATTTCGGTGCTTGTTTTGGAGGCGGAAGTTTTCTGCACGCACTCAGGAAAAGGCCCTATTTTATGCTGTGCGACCCTACTGTTCTACAAGTCGGTGAAAAGTTACTATAGAAATTACATCATATGCCTGTGCGCAGAGACATTGGGAGTTACAGAATCATCCTTGTTGCCTGTTGATGCAAAATCGTCACGAGGAAGTGACTGTGTGGTCAAATACCACTTTCGTCAGTTTTGCAAATTTGCCCTTGTGAGGCTGAAGCTGTGTTCTTTGCAGTGACAAAATTTTTTGCAGTGTTCTGTAATGGCGTCTCATTCTCTTTCACAGATTGTCACTGAAAATCTTGACAAGAACAACTTCCAAGCATGGAAGTTCAGAATGACGAATTTCCTTATGGGAAAAGGATATTGGGAATTCGTTGCAGGAAATGAAGAAGAACCAGTTCTTCCTGATGTTCCCAATCAATAACAAATGTAGGCATTTAAAGCATGGCATGAGAGAGCCAGGAAAGTTATGTACTGGCTATCTATCAGCATTTCAGACTCTATGATTGTGCATATTCAAGATGCAAGTACGCCAAAGGAGGCATGGGATACTTTGTCAAAAATGTATAGCACAAATACGCAAGCCAGGAAAATGCAGCTCAAGCAAGAGTTGCACAATGTGCAAAGAGAAAGTATGAGCATCAATGACTACCACATGAAGGTGAAGAAGATTGCAGATGCACTTGCTTCCATTGGGTCGCCAGTGGAAGATGATGATTTAGTTTCTGTGACCTTGAATGGTCTAGGAAAGGATTATGCACAGTTTCGAACATCCATTTCCGTCCGTGAAAGATTTCCTGATTTTGAGGAGTTGATTGCTCTTCTAATTTCTGAGGAGCAGAGAAATAGTGGTGCATCTTCTTCAGGAGGAACTTCAAAAGAAGTTGTCTTCTACTCAAATGTTGGAAGAGGTAGAGGCAGAGGTAGAGGAGGCCGATCTGGAGGCCGTGGTAGAAATCAGAATATGTAGGAAACTCAAGAAAACCAGTCCTATGGAGGAGGACGTGGTAACTCTAGAGGCAGGGGGAGCCAAAGAGGTCGTGGTGGATGGCAAAGAGGCCAAAATGCAAACAGTAATGTTGAATGCTACTACTGTGGTAAAATGGGTCATATGGCTAAAGACTGCTATAAAAAGCAGAATGACATAATGAATGGAAAACTGCAACAAGAGAATTATGCATCTTCTAGTAGATAGGGTGATGACAGAAATGAGCATTTGTTTATGGTGCAGCACATGAACAATTCTGTGACAAGTGCAGAAGAAAGCAACGATGTATGGTATGTTGACTCAGGTGCATCAAACCACATGACAGGTCATGCAGAATGGATGGAGGATACAAGGAAAATGGAAAAACCAGGATTTGTGGAGACTGGTGATGATACTGCACATCCGATTGTGCAGATTGAAAAAATTCATTTGTCTATGCAGGATGGGAAAAAGAAATACCTGTCCGATGTATTTCATGTCCCGAATATCACCAAGAATCTGGTTTTTGTTTGTCAAATGGTTGAGCAGGGCTTGCAGATCAGATTTAATCCTCATGGATGCTTTGTTGAGGATATGAAAAATAAAGGTCGCTTGATAGCAAAAGGAAAGAAGAAGGGCAGAATGTTTACATTGGATGCAGACATGTCTGAATTGAGTGCAGCAATGTTTGCACATGGGACCGGTGTAGTTGCAGATATTGATATCTGGCATAAACGCATTGGTCATGTTAATGTACAGCGACTTAAATCAATGCAGGCCCAAAATATTGTTGCAGGATTGCCTAAATTCAAGGTTGCAGAAATGCATAAGGTATGTGAAGCCTATCAGTTTGGAAAACAGGCAAGGAAACCATTTCCTAGACATGTTCAAGAGAGTAAGAAGCCATTGGAATTAATCCACTCTGATGTGTGGACTACTAAAGCTGCATCTCTTGGAGACTGTCATTATTTTGTCACTTTTATTGATGACTATAGTAGAAAAGTTTAGGTGTATTTTATGAAAAAGAAAAGTGAAGTTTTTGGGCATTTCAAAACTCTTAAAGCTATGGTTGAAAAAGAAACAGGCCTGCAAATAAAATGCCTAAGGTCAGATGGAGGGGAGAGTACCTCTCAAATGAGTTTGCAAGGTTCTTGCAGGAGCATGGCATAAAACAGTAATATTCATGCAGTCATACCCCACAGCAAAATGGAATTGCAGAAAGAAAAAACAGGCATATTGGAGAGGTATCTCGTGCCATGCTTAATGAAAAAAACCTGCAAGATTTTTATTGGGCTGAAGCAGTTGCTACAGCAGTCTACATAATGAACAGGACTCCCACTGCAGCAATACATGGAATGACTCTAGAGGAGAGGTATACTGGTAGGAAACCAGATATTTCTCATTTGAAAATTTTTGGCTGCATTGCCTATGTACATGTGCCAGATGAGTTGAGATCCAAGTTGGATCCAAAAGCTGAGAAGTGCATCTTTATTGGTTACTCTCTGCAGCAAAAAGGGTATAGATGCTATAACCCTTCTACTCGTAAGTTTACAGTGAGCAGAGATGTTGTTTTTGATGAGATGAGTAGCTGGTATAAACCAGTAAATGTGATTGATGATGTAGATGCACAAAATGGTAATGCTGCACAGAATTCACAGCAGCAGTCACAAAATATTAGTGGACCTGGAACGTCCTATAGCAGTGGTTCACATTCTTCACCATGGACAGGTAGATTGAGATCAGGAGAATCTTCTCAAAGCAATGCAGATAGTGGTATGCAAGTATCACGAAAAGGAAAAGAGAAGGTTGATCAACCCATGTTTGATGTGAATGCAGGTCACTCTTATGTGGATGGTGAATCCAGTGGCTCAGAACAGAGCATTGATGATGAGTTGGGTATTCCTTCTATTGTTACACCTAGAGTAAGGAAGACCAGGGATGTTTTGAGAGCACGTGGGAGTGAACCTACTTTGTGCAGGTCTACGAGAGCTAGGTATCCTGTGGATAGGCTGAAATATGATGGATTTACAGCCATTCGCTATGCATATATGGTCAAAGTGATACAGGAACCAGAACCCACTTCTTTTGAGCAAGCCATGGGAAAAGAAAAATGGGAGAAAGCCATGGATGAAGAAATGGATGCCTTGGAAGCAAAAGCTACATGGGAATTGGTACCTTTGCCTAAAGGTAAGAATGCAATTGGCTGTAAGTGGATTTATAAGGTGAAGCACAATGCAGATGGTTCTGTGAACAGATACAAGGCAAGATTAGTAGTCAAGGGGTATGCACAAACATATGGCATTGACTATGAAGAAACATTCAGTCCGGTTGCAAGGATGGCAACCGTAAGAGCAGTCATTGCTATGGCTGCATCAAAGGAATGGTCTTTACATCAGATGGATGTAAAGAATGCCTTCTTGCATGGTGACTTGCAAGAAGAGGTCTATATGGAGCAGCCACCAGGTTATGTGCATGATGTTCATCCTAAGTTTGTTTGCAGGTTGAAGAAAGCCTTGTATGGCTTGAAGCAAGCACCTAGAGCATGGTCTGACAAGATAGGATAGTATCTTGTCACTATTGGCTTTCAGATTTCCAAGGCAGATTTCTCACTTTATGTGAGAAAAACAGAGAAAGGTATTATGCTACTTGTCATTTATGTTGATGATTTGATTATGACAGGTGACAGTGATGAAGATATCCTTCATGTGAAAATGCTATTGAAGCAGAAGTTTGAGATGAAGGATTTGGAAGAGCTGCGTTATTTCTTGGGCATTGAGGTGATTAGATCACCAAGTGGGATACAGCTCTTGCAGAGGCAGTATGGATTGGACATGCTGTCCAAATATGGGATGACAGGCTGTAAGCCTATTTCAGTTCCTTTGGAGCAGAATGTGAAGCTGAGCGCAGATGCAAGTGAGCTTTTGGAAGACCCTACTATGTACAGACGCATAGTAGGAAGCTTGATTTATATGACTATTACCAGGCCAGATTTGAGCTATGCTGTTGGATTGGTAAGTCAGTTTATGCAGGCTCCAAGGAAACCGCATTTGGATGCGGCTAGACGCATACTCAGGTATGTGAAGTCCACATTGCAGTATGGACTATTTTATGAGACTGGGGTTCAGATACAGTTGCATGGATACACTGATGCTAATTGGGCTGGTAGTATTTCTGATAGACGATCTACTAGTGGATATGTGTTCTCTTTTGGGAGTGTTGCAGTCACTTGGAGCAGCAAGAAACAGCCTACAGTTGCCTTTCAAGCACAGAGGCTGAGTAGTATAGGGGCGCAATAATGGCTGCATGTGAGGTAGCTTGGTTGCATAAGCTACTTTATGATATGCATCAGCCTACAGATGGGCCAGTTGTCATTTATTGTGACAATATGAGTAGTATACACTTGGCAAATAACCCAGTCTATCATGGTAGAACAAAGCACATTGAGGTGCATTATCACTATGTGCGGGAGAGGGTTTTCCTAGGTCTTATTGATCTAGTTTATGTTAGCACAGAGGATCAGGTAGCTGACATATTCACGAAGGCATTGGGCGCAGAGAAGCTGCGCAAGTTCAGAGACCTGCTTGGCATGCAGGAATTGGGATTGAGCTCGAGGGGGAGTGTTGAGATATCGAGCTCCACTCATGATATGCCAGGGTGACCATTGTGCATTTATGTCACTGACTGGTCAGTTGCAGATGTGGTTGGTACACCGCCCATGAATAATAGCTAGATGACAGCTATCCTTATGTACTCTAGTTCGTGGCTCAATTAGTATGCCACCTTAGTTAGTTGAGTTTGGTTTGAGACCCATATATAGGGTTCTTCTATTTCTATGTACTTGAGTTCTTTTTGGCTTACACAACTAAGAAGAGGAAAATTGTTTTCAGCCTCCACCTGTATGTGTATTCCCCCATTGTGCAAGCAAGAAAGCTATAAGTGAGACTCCTTCCTTCTCTCCCACAATCTTGACACTCTTTGCAATTGGTGCAGCTCCTGGTACTAGCTTGATCTCATGATCCACTTCTGTTTGAGGCGGGAGTTCTGTCAACTCTTCAGGAAATATGTCTGCGTATTCCTTTAGCCATGAAGGTTCTGCACTAGACTCTTGCTTCTGATCTAACTTGTTGAGCTTAATCAAGTAGATAGGTAGTCCTTTTCAAACTCCCTTTATAATCCGAGATGCTTTGGCCAATTGAATGTTTGGTTTTCCAGCCTCACCTTGAGTTGTGACCGATTCCCCTTTAGAGTTCCAAAAGGAAATTTGGCCCTTTCCAGAATGGATGTGGGCGTCATTAGGTTTAAGCCAATTCATTCCGAGTAGACACTCATGGATACCTAGGATCATGACTCTGAATTTGACCAAAGTTGTCTTTCCTCCCAAAAAGAATTCCATCTTAGCAGTTTGCCTGGTACAAGTGACCTCACGACCATTTGCTAATTCTACAAGCAAGGTAGGTGCTTCTACTATGGCTATTCCTAATCTTTTTGCACAAGCTAGTGAGACAAGGAAAAGCTGGTGCCACAATTAATCAAGGTCTTGAAACCTTTACCTTGATAGTCCAACGGTGTCTAAATCACCAAGAACTAGCGATTCGGGCCTTTCTTGTGTAGAGCCACATGGACACTCGCCTTTCAAACTTTTTTTCCTAAGCTAGTGAGACAAGGAAAAGCTGGTGCCACAATCAATCAAGGTCTTGAGACCTTTACCTTGATAGTCCGACGGTGTCTAAATCACCAAGAACTAGCGATTCAGGCCTTTCTTGTGTAGAGTGGCATGGACTGTCGCCTTTCAAACTCTGTTTCCATGGTCAGATCTTCTTCTTCGCACATTTCCCTGTTGGCAACGCAGGCGGTTCTCCCTCTGCCTCGGGTAGCAGCTCCCTGACCACGGCCAATTCCTTGGAAAGGTGCTTGGTGATGTCCTCCTCCAAGCTTGGGACATTGCCTCTTGAAATGACCGGGCTCGTTACAGTGGAAACAACGGAGGTTCCGGCCATTTCTTTGAGTAGGGACAAAGTTGTTGACATTATTAGTCCTTGCTTTCTTTCTTTGTCCCTGGTTTTTACCTTGAACTCTCTTCATTTGAGGCCTATATGCTCCTTTGTTCGGGTCATTATAAGACTAAGTTTTGTTACCTCTTGGTCTAGCCTGCACCTCCTAAATTATAGGGGCAGCTAGAATGAGTGCATCCTGTAGATTTGATGGCCACATAGATTCGAGACGGGTATTCATTGGTGGATTTAAACTAGCATAAAATTTTGACACCTGCTATGTCACGTCCATCTGTGGCGTATACTTAAGAAGTGAGACGAATTTAGAGTAGTATGTGTCAAGAGTGAGTCCCAGCTGTTTCAGCTCATAGAACTCGTTCGTTTTCTGTGTGCGATACGCAGGTGGTAAGTATCTTCCCTACACGGCTTTCTTCAGTTTCTCCCAGGTAACGATGTCGTATTGCTGTGCATTCGAGGTGTGAAAACCACCCAAAAGTTGTGTGTGTGATTTGACACTTTGTACATACTTAGTCGTTATGTTTGCTCTTTTATTTTATGTGGGTAATATAGTGAAGAGGGGTTTGAAGCAAGAGGAAGAAATAATTCATGATGAGTTGACATACATGACTGCCCTTCAAGCCTGTGGTGCACTTACAGATGCAGAAGCTATTGTTTGGAAGGAACAATTGTCTCTACTTGGGTTTCTGGAAATTGGTCAGACATTGCATCATGATGCTTGTATGAGGGGTTATACTTTAGATGTCTTTGTTGGTAATGGCCTTGTGAGTATGTATGGAGCACATTGAACCATACAAGAAGCAGAGAGTATGTTTATTGGCTTACCGTTTCGAAATGTCGTATCATGGAGTGCAATGGCTATCTCTTTGGCTTACCTTTATGGACACCATCCCAAGTTGAATGATGGAAATGCATTTTGCGGGTTGGCTACAAGCTAGTAGATGGGTGTGGGATCAACGATTGGAGTTGGAGTGTATGTACTTGTTGGTACTGTAGTCAGAGAAAGACCAGCTTTAACTCTGTCTTTCTTAATTGCTGGTTTAGCAGCAGCATTCTCAAATTTTTGTTATGCAGAACTGACCAGTTGATGTCCATCGGCTGGCAGTGCCTACCATTATGCCTATATCTGTGCTGGGGAAGAGGATAAAGGGGGCGTGAAAAAGCAAAAGAGAAAGAGAACTATTTTTGAAAGAGCCTTTTGGGGGGGAAAGAAAAAGAACACTATTTTGAAATGGACGATGATTAATAACGTGGGGACGCGGAAGAAAACGAGAGAGGATGAAGAGGAAGGAAAAACTGAAGCTGCCGAATCCAAGATCAAGGAGACAGTCGAAGCATCAAAAATCAAAGCTCTGCGATCGACCTTACCGAGCACAGCTACTCTGTCACTGAAATTTGCAGATGTTTGCTTGTGCTCCATTCGGATGGCTTGATTCAAAAATAGGAATATTTCCAGAGACAGATATTTGCTTGTGCTCCATCCGGATGGCTGTCATTAAGATGACAATTGTCGATTTAGATGTTTAGGCGTGTAAATGCTTTGAGGAGAAGGCGACGCATCAAATTGATAGAAGAGGTGGGAGCACTGGATGGAACAGAGGAGCTACGGAAGAAAACAAAGAGAGGATTAGAATCCATCAACGGTGCTTAACTGAGGACTTGGTGATTGTCATGAAAAAGACGGAAAGGGGAAGCTGAATATTGGAACGAAAGCTGAATAAGGAGGTAAAAAATGAGGATTGGAGAAGGGAGCTGAAGTCGACGAAAGAAATCGAAGATGACACGTAGAAGGACGAGAAGATGAAGGAATGCGTGGACGACATCGATGAGGTCAGAGAGTTAACACAGAAGGCATCGGGAAGCAAAAGAAGGTGATGGGAAGAGACCGATAACGATCGTGAAGTCTGAAGAGGAGGGCAAAGCTAATGTGAAGACGAGAATCGAAGGACTCAACCTGTTGCAAAAAGGAACAAGAGGTTGTCTCTGTGCAGAGAGACTGAAAGGAGGAGAAGCCGACAATGAAGAATGCAACAAAAGAGAAGAAATCGAAGATTCTTGGTAACAGGAGTCGCAGAAGACAGAGAACCAGCACAAATTTCTACACCTCTTTTTGGAATCCGAAGACACAAAATTTTTCTCTTGTGAATGACATCACGACAAGTGAAAATGAGAGATTTTGATGGATGATTGTTGCTCAGCAATAGTCCATACTTTCTATCAAGTGCTCTCTGTATCTTCCCTTTAGGCTCATCAAGAGTGCCATCGAAGAATCAATATCAAAAGCAACACTCTGAGACTTCAGCTCTTGTGTAAACAGAGGCCGCCACTGATTTCACTCACATTAAAAGACGATTCTTAAGAGGATCTGAATGTACTATAACAAACAATGTTGCAACATGGGCATTACACTTGTTTGAACATGTTTGCAAGGTCTGAGGATGTTCACAGTACCACATGATGTACTAATAACCTCCTACAGCAGTAGTACGAGGCCTTTGCACAACAGGCTTTGCGCCACCTATCAAACATATACCTTCAAGGCATTCCTACTTTCTCTAATGTATTGGTGTATTGTCTTCTCCATACTCATAATCGCACTTGTTAGATTCGTGGAATTGAAGCCTATCTAAACTGCCAAGGAGCACAGAGGTATTCATGCAATTTAGGCAGCTGAATGTTATTCTGCTCACAATATCCTGAAATCCTGAAGCTAAAAAGGAAATTTTAGTTTATACAAACCCTGTACTGCAACACGTAAAGAATGTTCACTTTGTTGGAGTGCAATCACTGATCAGATAATAGCTTTGTCAGCTTGATAAAAACTAGAGAGTCCTGAAATGACAAGTTTTGATCCTTAGGAACTGGCTGAAGTATTTCATGGTTACTTAAAACAAAATTTCTGCATAGAATTCTGAGTGAAAAGACAGTGAATTTACAGCAAACACATGATATAACAGATTGGACTTCATTCACTTGCTTGATCTTCTATCCTGAAATTTATCAAGGACTTCTGAAGTTGCGACATTGCTTTCGAAACCCTTCGACATCTTTGGTGAACCAGACGTGAAAGCGTCGCAGAAATTTCAGGATGGGAGATACTTCAGCCTCTATTTCAGCCTCTTCCACGATTCCAGCTGCGTCCTCTACTTCAGCTCCATCAATGACTGCTGCATCAAGTACTTCAACAGAGGATCTAAAGCAGATTTTGCAGAATATGTCCATGTATATGCAGCTCCAAAATCAGCAGACACAATTGTATATGCAGCAGCAGCAACAATTGCATCAACAGCAGTTGTCTCAGCAAAGGAAACTCTATTCGGAGCAGGAGAATGCAAACAACGCGACTAAGGCTATTGAAGCAGTTGAGAATGAGAAGAAGCTATTTGATAGCCGAAATGTTTCAGCATATTTGAAGACATATGAAATCAAGATGGGGTTTTTTGGAGTTCCAGCTGGACTTATGAGTAAGTACTTTCTTCGTCTTGTCACACCCGCTTTGAGGGCAAAAGTGACTGATCTTTTTATTCAAAATACACATTGGCAAGATTTTAAGAAGGCCTTGAAAGAAGAATATTTCCTTGAGGACTTTGGTATGGCTACTCGGCGGTCATTCCGAGAGTGGGTCTACATGCCAAACAAAGGTCAGCTGCTTCAGAGTTGATTCAAGAATTTGAGGAGAGGCATAGTCAGCTTGATGCCATTGAACAAAGAGCATTGGATGTTGAAAAAGTTGAGCTTTTCTTGCAAGCTGCAGATCCTGCTCTTCAAGAAGAATTGGGTGAGCTTCTTGAGGATCGCACGAAGCCTATGGGTCTTAAAACAGATTGGCAGGATGCTCAGGATGCAGTCTCGACTTTGACCAAGAGGAGGATATGGAAGACTCGCCTACAGAATGGTTCCATGACACCTACACCATCATCTGCTCCTATGCCTACTTCTATCCCTGTTATTTCTTCTCCTCCTCAGCCAGTTTCTTGGCCTATGCCAGTGCCTACTGTTTCCACTCCTCCTATTCCTCCTGTTCCACGACCGATGCCTGTACCTTCTGCTCCAAAACCATCCACTCCGTCAGTGCCTACCTAACTTGATGACATAATCAAAGGCATAACAGATTTGACACTGGAGTTAGTCAAAGCGGAGTTGGTGGGAAAGTTGAAAGAGCAGTTTGCTTCGACTGCACCTACTACTTCTTCTAGTGCTCCTATTGCACCTAGGAGTGCTCCTAGTGCGCCTAGGAGAGATCGGAGATGTATTTGGTGCGATAGTACGGACCATCAACATTGCAGGGATTGTGAATCTTTTCAGGATACAAGGAGGAAGAATTTGGTATATTGGGGGCAAGATGGTAGGATTTGGTTGACTGAGACAGGAGCTCCACTTGCTACCAAGTTTGGTAAAGGTGGAATGAAGAAGTTAGTGGATGACATGGCTGCGCGTACTTCTTATGTGACAGCTAGAGGTGATGCTTCTTCATATGGAGTCCAGATTGAGAAGGGATCAGAAACTCAGTCAGCACTATGGATTTATGCTATGGAGACTGCAAACAAGGGAAAAATTCAGCAAACCGTTTTGTCTAGTGCAGGCTCTACCATCAGATCAGAGACAGGTTGGGATTCGCCTGTTGACAGGTACTCTATTTATGCTTATTTGGCTAAGTCTCAGGGAGCAGATGTACTTGTTGAGGAGAAGCGTAAGAGGGATGAAGAAAATCCAAGTGCAGCTAAAAATACTAGAGGGGGTGAGTTTGTTACTCCACCTACTGCAGGACCATCTTCAAGACCAGGGCCAGATCGACAGATGGAAGATGCTCAAAAGAGAGAAAAGAGGCAAGAGCCTAGAGAGAGAAAGCAGCCAGGGTTTAGATTGATGTCCGATATTGAGACATCTACGGACATGAAGAAAATCTTTAATGATAAGATACTTGGCAGTGAGGTGACTTTCACTATTTCTGAGATTTTGGGCATCTCGAAAAGAGAGTTTCAGGATCAGTTTCAGGAGGTCCTAAAGAGGAAAAGACATGCATTGTCTTCCACTGATACACATGGAGTTTTGATTGGGGAGGTGGATGAGGATGAGGATGAGGTTATAGTTGAGAATGCTTCTATTTTTCCGCAATTAGAGAAGAGGGTTCAGCCTATGCATTATGCTGAAATTGATGAGCCTGTCTTGATACCGCGTAGTCACTTTTCGCGGAGCCATTGGGCTAGGGCAACTACAGAGACGATGGTAAAGATTGGAGAAAAACAAGTGCCTTATGTTGCATTGGTGGATCATGGTTCAGAGATTAATCTCATAGTTCGTGGAGTTTATGAGAGTAACAGATGGCCTATGGATGTAGAGCATGGGTGGCGTATGAGAGCTGCCAATAACACTGTAGGTGATTTGTATGCTGCCTGTCCTAGTGTCAAGGTTTCTATTGGTGATGTAGAGGAGGATTTCCATTTCTTTGTGCAAGATTCATGCTCTTATCCTATAATTCTTGGACAGCCATTCATCACAGAGATGCGCATGGAAACAAAGGTCATGGATGATGGATCTGCTAATGCACGGATTCGCAGTAAAGATGGTATGAGAGCAGTTCAGTTTATGAATGTGTGTGTGAACCATGTTAGAAACAGGGATACTCTCAGAGATGCACCTTTGCCCACTGTGAGGGATTCGGGTTTTCATTAGGTACTGCCGTTTCGCGAGACGACGGTGGTACAGAGCAGAGGAGATTGGAGTTCTCGCCTCCTGGCAGTAGTGTTTTCTCCTCCGGTTTTGTTGGAATTTCAGCAAACAGTTCGATGAGCTATCAGAAGATTTCTAGGTTGCCTAGAGCTGCCAGGCAGTACATATGCAGGAAGGAGAAAAATGTAAAAAATGCAGGAATTTTGGAGTATGATGAGCACATAGATGGGATGTATGACAGTATGATTTGTGCAGATACAATGGAAGAGATGAAAGATATGCTGAAAACTGATATGCAGAGTTGTCACAGTAATGTATTAGTGCAGTCCCTGGACATGTTTCATGAAATTGCAGATTTTGTGTCACAGATTGAGTCAGAGGCTGAGGTAACTCAGCAAAGAGTGTTGAGTGCTGAAGAAATTCAGCAAACAGAGTTTCCAGCTGGTTATGATCAGCTTTCAGAGACACAGAGGGCTGAAAACTTTCAGCCAATAATGTTTACTGCTGAAATATTTCAACATCCAGAGTTTAGGGCTGTTTGTATGCAGTCCATAGAGCAGAGGGCTGAGGATATTCAGCCATTGGAGTGCAGAATTGCTGATTTATAGCAAGATTTGAATAATGCAGAAGAGCATAATGAAGCCAGGGTTGACACGAAATACAAAACTGTGGATAAGAAGGTGAAGCCGGTAGCTGTACCGCTTCCACTTGACAGTGATCAGCAAATAGAGAGGGCTGCCAAACAGCCAATTTTGAGGAATCCAGAGCATATTGGTCATAAATTTTCAGCAGAGACTCTTGCTGAATTGAAAATTGGAAATGGTGATTTTTTGTTACCCATAAAGAAGCAATGCTTTCAGGAGATGCTTGAGCGACATGGAAGGGGATTTGCTTTTTTCCCACATGAGATTGGATGTGTGAATCCTGATATTGTTGCTCCTATGGTCATTTTTACTATTCCTCATATTCCATGGAATCTTCGACCTATTCCAGTGCCTAAAGCACACCTGCCAAAGCTGATTGATTTATTGAATGAGAAAATCAGGATGGGAATTCTTGAGCCTTCATCTGCACCATACTCAAACAGGTGGTTTACAGTTCCAAAGAAGAATGGTACTCTCCGATTTATTCAGGACATGCAGCCAGTGAACAGAGTTACTATCAGGAATGTTGGTATAGGTCCAGTTGTGGATGAGTTTGCAGAAGCATTTGCTGGACGTGCCATCTATTCTTTAGGTGATTTGTATTCAGGATATGATCAGTTTCAGCTGGCTTTGGAAAGCAGGGACATAACCACCATGAGAACTCCTATTGGGCTTGTCAGGATGTGTACCTTGCCTCAAGGTGCCACTAATTCTGTTGCGCATATGATGAATGCCATGCATAAGGTCCTTCGTGATTACATACCTCAGCTTACTATGCCTTTCTTGGATGATGTGCCCATTAAGGGGTGTGCAGAAGAAGAGAAGAATGAGAGTCTAAATGAGCAGGGATGCAGATACTTTGTGGCTGATCATATTTCAGCATGTGAGAAGATTTTGGCCAGGTTAGAAGAAGTGAACTTGACACTTTCAGGGCAAAAATTTGTTTTTGGAGTGAATGAGGTTGTCATTGTTGGACATATGTGTGGATATTATGGCAGGAAACCCTCACCTGATAAGATGAATGCTATAGGTAAGATTGCGGAGTATTGTTCTATCACTTCAGAGGTACGGAGATTCATTGGAGCTTGTGTGTTTTATATGATTTGGATACCTCATTTTGCACACATAGCAGATTGTTTATATCAGCTGCTTCGAAAGGGACAGAAATTCTATTGGGATGAGAGCCACACTAGAGCCATGCGAAAATTGAAGAAGTTATTGCAGAATGCTCCTACTCTCAGGAAAGCGGATTATAATTGTGGAAAGCCTATTGTATTGACAGTTGACACTAGTCCAATTGGCATAGGTTGGGCTGTGGGTCAAGATGATGCAGATGGAAACAGGTATGCTATTCGGTTTGGGGCGAAAGTCCTAAACGAGAGATAGAGGAGATATCCGCAAATCAAGAGGGAGCTACTGGGGATTGTCACGGCTCTCAAATGTGACAAGGAGTACTTTATTGGAGCTTCAGTTGTGGTAGAGACAGATTGCTTGCCATTGATTGGTATGATTACGAGTTGCTCTACTCCGGATATAGCTCTGCTGAGATGGATTGCATACATCAAGTCATTAAATCCGGAATTTAAACACATAGTAGGGAAGGATAATCCAGTGGCAGATATGCTGTCTAGAGCTAGATATGATGATGAGGAGAGTCTACTTGCAGAAGAGGATGATGCAGAAATTTTAGCCACTATGGTTGACCATGTTTGCCATGTCTATGATATTGTGGCTTTCATAGAAGAGCTCTATGTTGGAGATTGGTTGCAGATTGGCAGGTACCTTAGTACACTAAGCAAAAGAGATGAATGGACAGATAAAGAGTTCAAGAAGATCAGAAGGAAAGCCTATGGTTATTTTCTCAAGGACAGATTTCTTTGGAAGCATCCGAAGAAAAGAGGTGGATTACCTTTGCGGGTTGTCTGCGAAAGAGAGACACAGTTACAGGTGATGAGGGAGTTTCATGAGAGTCCTTGGGCAGGTCATAGAGGAGTGTGGGCTACTTATAAGAAAATCAAGGAGAAATATTGGTGGAAAGGCATGTATAGAGATGTTTCTCACTTTGTTGAGACTTGCAGAGACTGCCAGATGTATTCGGTAGTGCGTCATCGAGATGAGCTTCATCCGACCTATCCACTATGCATTCATTATAAGTGGGTAGTTGATTTGGTTACTATGCCTATGGGTCTATGGCAGATGAGGTATATTGTTTTGGCTAGAGAGGATCTTACCAATCATGTTGAGGGCAGATCTTTGAGAACGAAGACCACTAGTGCAGTGTGTAAGTTCTTATTGGAGGAAATTTTCTGCAGGTATGGTTGTGTGGGTAAGATCACTGCGGATCGTGGTGAATTGGATGCAGATGAAGCTAGGGAGTTTTTCTCTTAGCTAGGAATCAAGTTGGCTCTAACTACAGCATATAATCCAGAGGGAAATGGGAAGAGTGAAAGAGGGCATCCGCCGATAGTGAAAGCATTAGCCAAAGAATGCAGAGGACGGATTGGAGAATAGCCGAGACTTCTACCATTTGCTTTGTGGGCTGATCGTACGACTCATAGTGTTACCACAGGATATATGCCTGCAGAGTTGATGTATGGTCAGAAACCTGTTATGCCAACTGAGACTTGTGCTTTGACTTGGTCAGTTTTACCTTGGCAGGAGGATTTGACGAGAGAGGAGCTCTTAGCTCTTCGGATTCGACAGTTGGAGAGAAGACCAGAGGATATTCAGCTAGCTATTAACAAGTTGAAGGTTGCTAGACTAAGAAATAAGGACAGGTTTGACAGCAGGCATCGCTTGTGGCCTAGAGCAATAGAAGAGGGAGATTGGGTATTGGTCTTTGATAGCAGCCTTGAAAATCAGCATACTGCACTTCGGAAGATGGTGAAAAGATGGTTTGGGCCGTACATAGTCAGACATGTCTTTGATAATGCAACATATGAGTTGACAGAATTGGATGGGACAGTGCTTAGAGTGCCTATTGCTGGAAAAAGAATCAAGATTTTCAAGAAGAGAGATGATGAAGATTGTGCATTGGAAGAATTTGCAAGAGAACAACGAGAAGAAACTCCAATGGAAGAGACAGATCATATGACAGATAATCTTGTTGATATACCGGAAATGCATAATGAAGAGATTGATCTGTTTGTGGATCTTGATGATAACGATCATGGGTAGTTGGCCCATCCGGAGGATGCGCAGGATTAGAGGGGGTGGATGTCGTATTGCTGCGCATTCGAGGTGTGAAAACCACCCAAAAGTTGTGTGTGTGATTTGATACTTTGTACATACTTAGTCGTTATGTTTGCTCTTTTATTTTATGTGGGTAATATAGTGAAGAGGGGTTTGAAGCAAGAGGAAGAAATAATTCGTGATGAGTTGACATACATGACTGCCCTTCAAGCATGTGGTGCACTTACAGATGCAGAAGCTATTGTTTGGAAGGAACAATTGTCTCTACTTGGGTTTCTGGAAATTGGTCAGACATTGCATCATGATGCTTGTATGAGGGGTTATACTTCAGATGTCTTTGTTGGTAATGGCCTTGTGAGTATGTATGGAGTACATGGAACCATACAAGAAGCAGAGAGTATGTTTATTGGCTTACCGTTTCGAAATGTCGTATCATGGAGTGCAATGGCTATCTCTTTGGCTTACCTTTATGGACACCATCCCAAGTTGAATGATGATGGAAATGCATTTTGCGGGTTGGCTACAAGCTAGCAGATGGGTGTGGGATCAACGATTGGAGTTGGAGTGTATGTACTTGTTGGTACTGTAGTCAGAGAAAGACCAGGTTTAACTCTGTCTTTCTTAATTGCTGGTTTAGCAGCAGCATTCTCAGTTTTTTGTTATGCAGAACTGACCAATTGATGTCCATCGACTGGCAGTGCCTACCATTATGCCTATATCTGTGCTGGGGAAGAGGACAAAGGGGGCGTGAAAAAGCAAAAGCGAAAGAGATCTATTTTTGAAAGAGCCTTTTGGGGGGGAAAGAAAAAGAACACTATTTTGAAAGGGACGATGATTAATAACGTGGGGACGCGGAAGAAAACGAGAGAGGATGAAGAGGAAGGAAAAACTGAAGCTGCCGAATCCAAGATCAAGGAGACAGTCGAAGCATCAAAAATCAAAGCTCTGCGATCGACCTTACCGAGCACAGCTACTCTGTCACTGAAATTTGCAGATGTTTGCTTGTGCTCCATTCGGATGGCTTGATTCAAAAACATGAATATTTCCAGAGATAGATATTTGCTTGTGCTCCATCCGGACGGCTGTCGTTAAGATGACAATTGTCGATTTAGATGTTTAGGCGTGTAAATGCTTTGAGGAGAAGGCGACACATCAAATTGATAGAAGAGGTCGGAGCACTGGACGGAACAGAGGAGCTACGGAAGAAAACAAAGAGAGGATTAGAATCCATCAACGGTGCTTAACTGAGGACTTGTTGATTGTCATGAAAAAGACGGAAAGGGGAAGTTGAATATTGGAACGAAAGCTGAATAAGGAGGTAAAAAACGAGGATTGGAGAAGGGAGCTGAAGTCGACGAAAGAAATCGAAGATGACACGTAGAAGGACGAGAAGATGAAGGAATGTGTGGACGACATCGATGAGGTCAGAGAGTTAACACAGAAGGCATCGGGAAGCAAAAGAAGGTGATGTGGAAGAGACCGATAACGATCGTGAAGTCTGAAGAGGAGGGCAAAGCTAATGTGAAGACGAGAATCGAAGGACTCAACCTGTTGCAAAAAGGAACAGGAGGTTGTCTCTGTGCAGAGAGACTGAAAGGAGGAGAAGCCGACAATGAAGAATGCAACAAAAGAGAAGAAATCGAAGATTCTTGGTAACAGGAGTCGTAGAAGACAGAGAACCAGCACAAATTTCTACACCTCTTTCTGGAATCCGAAGACACAAAATTTTTCTCTTGTGAATGACATCACGACAAGAGAAAACGAGAGATTTTGATGGATGATTGTTGCTCAGCAACAGTCCATACTTTCTATCAAGTGCTCTCTGTATCTTCCCTTTAGGCTCATCAAGAGTGCCATCGAAGAATCAATATCAAAAGCAACACTCTGAGACTTCAGCTCTTGTGTAAACAGAGGCCGCCACTGATTTCAGTCAAATTAAAAGACGATTCTTAAGAGGATCTGAATGTACTATAACAAACAATGTTGCAACATGGGCATTACACTTGTCTGAACATGTTTGCAAGGTCTGAGGATGTTCACAGCACCACATGATGTACTAATAACCTCCAACAGCAGTAGTACGAGGCCTTTGCACAACAGGCTTTGCGCCACCTATCAAACATATACCTTCAAGGCATTCCTACTTTCTCTAATGTATTGGTGTATTGTCTTCTCCATACTCATAATCGCACTTGTTAGATTCATGGAATTGAAGCCTATCTAAACTGCCAAGGAGCACAGAGGTATTCATGCAATTTAGGCAGCTGAATGTTATTCTGCTCACAATATCCTGAAATCCTGAAGCTAAAAAGGAAATTTTAGTTTATACAAACCCTGTACTGCAACATGTAAAGAATGTTCACTTTGTTGGAGTGCAATCACTGATTAGATAATAGCTTTGTCAGCTTGATAAAAACTAGAGAGTCCTGAAATGACAAGTTTTGATCCTTAAGAACTGGCTGAAGTATTTCATGGTTACTTGAAACAAAATTTCTGCATAGAATTGTGAGTGAAAAGACAGTGAATTTACAGCAAACACATGATATAACAGATTGGACTTCATTCACTTGCTTGATCTTCTATCCTGAAATTTATCAAGGACTTCTGAAGTTGCGACATTGCTTTCGAAACCCTTCGACAACAGATCCTTCTGCGATCCCTTGATCTCTGCACCATTGTTTCCACCAAAGCCTAGCTTCGCCCACTGAGCTTCAACTTGGCAAGCATAGCGTAGTTGGCGGGTGCAGTACCGGCTGCTTCAAAGTAATCCTCCATAGACTCTATCCAAATTTCAGCATCCGCTTGGATAGTCCTACCTTTGCCGTCAAATTCAGGCGGCTTAATCTGCTTGAGAAGAAACTTCTTCTCCTGGATTACAGCACTACTTGATGTAGGAGGCGAACTAGGAATCTGTACCTGGGGTTGTGCCTGAATAAAAGTTTCTTAACGTTATTACTCATTAATCGTTATGATTCATATTTCATCTCCATTTCAGATCAACCAAGAAATATAGCCACTTAACTTTTTATCAATTCTCATAAGCAAAACAGACATTGATAAAAAGAAGTCTTATTACATTTATATGGGCATAGCCCTTTCGGAATACAACATTTATTGGGATGATAGGGCAACTGCTTACATTTAGTTTGGGGAGAATAATGTTGTATTACATTTATCTACAGGAACTGGATAATAGTATGGTTTCGGGTCATGGATTTTCAGGAATCAGTAAGTCATAGAAAGATTAGGGTATCCTTTCCTTTGGAACCCATTCTTCTCGTAGCGCCCCAACACCTTGATCCTGTTAGTGGGGATTACACGGGTCACTTCCTCATATACATATGGGTTCAGCTCAACCCTTCGACCTCGAATATGTAAAGTTGAGTTTACGTGAGCCTCCATAAAAATGAACAGCTTCACGATCTGCAGGTCTTCCAACCACTTGATCTTCTTTAGGTTGGTTTGAAGGTATGCAAATCAGTGGGCATCTATATAGTAGATTCCTGAATCACCCGTCAGTCTTTGTTCCACATACAAAGGCGATGGATTATAGATACACTCTAGGATGTTCATCATCTCAACCCTTTGTTGACAAATCGGGGAATGCATCGCGGTCATAAACATCACTCGGAACACTAAGAACCTATTCCATGCTTCATAATTCTGCAAGACAGCATCGAAAGTACGGAAATGTTTGGAACAACAACATTTGCTTTACTTTATCTTATTAAGATTTCCTAGAAACAAATCCTTCGTTGCTTGGCTTTGATACCAACTGTAACGTGTCCACCTATTTCCTTCAGGACACGTCTTAGCAGTCCATTGGAAAGGAAATCTAGAAAGTTCCCCTCGGCACTCCCACGGAATGTCACGAGGTTTGCGATCTAGGACTTTCAGCGTCTGCCATGTAGCAGAAGTATTCTGGCTGTTCCCACTTAGGACCGACCTGAATCAAGATTTTTTTTCCCAATGGTCATTTCCTAAACGACAACTAGCATTGACCCTCGAGCGAACTACTTTACGCAGAAATGCCAGGGCCGAAGCAAATTCACACTGCACTTGGTTCAAGGAGAATGGGAAACGAGAGGGATGCAAAGCTCAACCTCTCTGCCATAAGGCATGGTCCCATTCCATTCCTCTAAAACAACGTAAATCGAGATTGTTAGAACTTAGACTTTAGGTCAGCGCCCTTGCTGTTCGTGTCCTTGGAAATGATCTTCTTGCTATCATTTATGATTGAGAAAAGTTCCCGGCCAACCGGGACCACCAATCCGTAGGATGGACCCATGGCCACATCCACCACACTTTCCTCAGGCTGTTTTAGTTATCTAATTACCTACCACATTTAGTTGGACATGCATCAATGAGTTTCCTTAATTAGCCCATTAGGCACCGGTTCCTTCACGTAATCATATCACTTGACATAGAAAAGCAATGTCAAACAAGTTCCTTTTCAACAGCTTATCATATTTATCTTTGGAATACATTTATAAAGTCCAGCCCGTAGGCTTATCTATAATCTGCTCGAAGGCTATCCAGCAATCCACAGGGATTACTAATCCAAGATTCCGCCCGTAGACTAGTATGCGGGCATCGAGATCCAATCCCGAGTCACGTTGGCCTCTTGTGTAGGGCCCGTAAGGCGAGGGATTTATGGCCAGAGCCCCCCTGGCACCCAAGCGTCCTCCTGCTCTAAGTAGCGCTCAACAGAGAGACCTCTCGCGGCGGGTTAGGTCCTGCATCTTCCCGGCGCGGTTAACAACCCCCTTGTTTTAAGTCAGGCAGGCACTCGGGGGTAACTAAGGCTGCCTCTCCCTTTAGGCCTTCAACCTGAAGCATTAGATATTTTTTCATCCTTTAATTCCTTGAGCAAACAAAGCAAACAGTGCTCTCTAAACTGCTACAAGTTAAATCATTTCCAGTGGTCGTTATTTTGGCCAACTGCTAAGGAGTGAATCCTTCTTCCCGAATGCATTCAGCATTCGGTCCGGGATCAATTGCGACTCGGCAAGGTCCCCAAGGGTTTGTTTGTTAACCCGTATGTCCTTGGGTTAGCACCGTACCCTATTAATCGAACTTAACCAATACCTTAAGTTCTATTAACAGTAAATTTGTTGCTCCAAATTATTGATTTGTCCATTGCTTCCAAGCAAATATCTAATCCCCTTATCTTGGTCACTTTTCCCAAGAAAGGTACTATATCAGGAGGACTACTCATCCTCTTGCAAGATAAACTTGTGCAAGAATCTGCCAATTTCATTCCGAGGATTTGGCCATTCCCTTGTGATCAAATCACAAGATCATGCGACTCTGCAACATATTGCAAAAGTGTCGCATCTAATCCATGGGACTATTTTACCCATCGAACAGTGTCTTCTAATCACGGAATCATGATTAGATAGGAAACAGGGTTAGGGTGTCTTCATAACAATCCGTTCCTGATTGCAATAGGCCGACATTGTCGGTCCCAGGGTTCCAAATTCAAACCGAGTTTCAGCTTTCTAGCGAGCAATCCTTAGGGTAGAAACCCTAGATCGTCTCGTTTGACATTGCTTTTCTATGTCAAGTGCTATGATTACGTGAAGGAACCAGTGCCTAACGGGCTAATTAAGGAAGCCGATTGATACATGTCCAACTAAATGTGTTAGGTAATTAAATAACTAAAACAACCTAAGGAAAGTGTAGTGGATGTGGCCATAGGTCCATCCTATGGATGGGTGGTCCCGATTGGCCGGAAACATTTCTCAATCAAGATGGACAGCCAGAAGATCGTTCAAAGAATACGAATAGCAAGACGTTGACCTAGAGTATAAGATACAAATGATCTCGATTTACACTGTTCTAGGGGAACGAAATGGGACTTTGCCTTATGGCAGAGAGGTTGAGCTTCGCATCCCTCTCGTTTCCCATTCTCCTTGAACCAAGTGCAGCGTGAATCGGCTTCAAAATTGGCGTTAGGAAATGACCAATAGGGAAAACCCTAACTCAGGTTGGTCCTAAGTGGGAATGGCCGAAATAATTCCGCTACGAGGCAGACACGGAAAGTCCTAGATCGCAAACCCCATAACATTCCATGGGAGTGCCGAGTGAAGCTTTCTAGACATCCTTTCCAATGGACTGCTAAGACGTGTCCTGAAGATAACAAGTGGTCACGTTACAGTTGGTATCAGAGCAAACCAACGAAGAATTTGTTTTTATGAAATCCTAATAAGATAAAGTAAAGAAAATGTTGTTGTCCAAACATTTCCTTACTTTCAATGCTGTCTTGCAGAATTACGAAGCATGGAACAAGTTCTTAGTGTTCCGAGTCATGTTTATGGCTGCGATTCATTCCTCGGATTATCAACAAAGGGTTGGGATGATGAACATCCTAGAGAAAATCTATAATCCATCGCCTTTGTACATGGAACGAAGATGGACGGGTACCTCAAGAATCTACTATATAGGTGCCCACCGGTTCGCATACCTCCAGACCAACTTAAAGAGGATCAAGTGGTTGGAAGACCTAAAAGTCGTGAAGCTGTTCATTTTTATGGAAGCTCACATAGACTCAACTTTACATATTCGAGGTTGGAGGGTTGAGCTGAACTCATATGTATATGAGGAAGTGACCCGTGTAATCCCCACCGACAGGATTAAAGTGTTGGGGCACCATGAGAAGAATGGGTTCTAAAGGAAAGGATACCCTGAACTTCCAATGACTTACCGATTCTTAAAGATCCATGACCCGAAACCATACTATTATCCAGTTCCTATAGATAAATGTAACACCACATTATTCTCCCCAAACTAAATGTAAACAGTTGGCTTATCATCCCAAGACATGTTGTATTTTGAAAGGGCTATGCCCATATAAATACAATAAGACTTCTTTTTATCAATGTCTGTTCTATCGTTGAGAATTGATAAGAAGTTAAGTGGTTAGATTACTTGGTTTTGATAGCTGAAATGGAAATGAAATATAAATCACAGTGTTTAACGAGTAATATCGTTAAGAAATCTTTATTGAGGCACAACTCCAGGTACAGAATCCGAGTTCGCCTCCTACATCAAGTACTGCTGTAATCCAAGAGAAGAAGTTTCTTCTCAAGCAGATTAAGCCGCCTGAATTTTACAGGAGAGGTAGGTCCGTCCAAGCAGATGCTGAAATTTGGATTAAATCCATGGAGGATTACTTTGAAGCAGCCAGGACTG
Organism: Lygodium microphyllum; assembly: GCF_053477565.2. Lineage (NCBI taxonomy): Eukaryota > Viridiplantae > Streptophyta > Polypodiopsida > Schizaeales > Lygodiaceae > Lygodium > Lygodium microphyllum. Next base: position 65,423,350 of record NC_141164.1, on the reverse strand, counting down.
CACCCACCAATCAGGCTATGCTCGCCAAGCTGAAGCTTACCGGCGAAGCCAGACTTTTGTGGAAGCAATGGTGTAGGGATCAAGGGATCGCGGAAGGATCCGTTACCTGGGAGAAGCTAAAGAAAGTCCTGCAGGGAAGATACTTACCACCTGCATATCACATGCAAAAAATGAACGAGTTCTATGAGCTAAAACAGTTGGGACTCACTCTTGACGCATACTACTTCAAATTCGTCTTACTTTTAAAGTATGCGCCATAGATGGACATGACACAGCAGGTGTCAAAATTTTGTGCTAGTTTAAATCCACCAATAAATACCCATCTCGAATCTATGCGTCCATCAGATCTTGAGGACGGTCTCATTCGAGCTGCGCCTATAATTCAGGAGGTGCAGGCTAGACCAAGGGGTAACAAAACTTGGTCTTATAATGACCCGAACAGAGGAGCATTCAGGCCTCAAATGAAGAGAGTTCAAGGTCAGAATCTGGGACAAAGAAAGAAAGCATGGACTAATAACATTAACAACTTTGTTCCTACTCAAAGCAATGGCGGAAACCTCTGTTGTTTCCACTGCAATGAGCCTGGTCATTTCAAGAGGCAATATCCCAAGCTTGGAGGAGGACATCGCCAAGCACCTTTCCAAGGAACGGGCCGTGGTCAGGGAGCCGCTACCCGAGGAAGAGAAAGAACCGCCTGCGTTGCCAATAGGCAAATGTGCTAAGAAGAAGAAGATTCGACCATGGAAGCAGAGTTTCAAAGGGTGACAGTCCATGCCGCTCTTCACAAGAAAGGGCGGAATCGCCAGTTCTCGGTGATTCAGACACCGTCGGACTATCAAGGTAAAAGTTTCAATACCTTGATTGATTGTGGCAGTACATATTCCTTTATCTCACGAGCTTGTGCAAAAAGATTAGGAATAGCCACAGTAGAAGCACCTATCTTGCTTGTGGAATTGGCAAATGGTCGTGAGGTTACTTGTACCAGGCAAACTGCTAAGGTGGAATTCTTTCTGGGAGGAAAGACAACTTTGGTCAAATTCAGAGTCATGAGCCTAAGTATCCATGAGTGTCTACTCAGAATGGATTGGCTTAAACCTAATGACGCCCACATTCATTATGGAAAGGGCCAAGTTTCCTTTCGAAACTCAGAAAGAGAACTAGTCACAACTCAAGGAGAGGCTGAAAATCCAAAAATTCAATTGGCCAAGGCATCTCAAATTATAAATGGAGTCAGAAAGGGATTACCTGTCTACTTGATTAAGCTCAATAAGTTAGATAAAAAGCAAGAATCTAGTGAAGGACCTTCTTGGCTAAAGGAATACGTGGACGTATTTCCTGAAGAGTTGACAGAACTCCCATCTCAAAGAGAAGTGGATCATGAGATCAAGTTAGTACCTAGAGCTGCGCCAATTGCAAGGAGACCTTATAGGATGTCTATACCAGAAGCAATTGAGCTAAAGGAACAACTCAAACAATTGCTACATCAGGGCTACATCCATCCTAGCAGTTCACCATGGGGAGCTCTAGTACTATTCCAGAAAAAGAAAGATGGAACTCTTCGACTATGTATTGATTACAGAGGGTTGAATCAATCAACTATAAAAAACAAGTATCCTATTCCTAGAATAGATGAGCTTCTTGATCGTCTTCAGGGTGCGAAGATCTTCTCCAAGATTGATCTCAGGTCTGGTCACTATCAGATAAGGATCAAGGAAGAAGATATCCCAAAGATGGCCTTCAATACAAGATATGGGCACTTTGAGTTCCTAGTTATGTCATTCGGGCTTACGAATGCGCCTGCCACCTTCAACAGGTTAATGCAGGATATTTTTAGGCCATATCTTGATGACTTCATGCTCGTCTTCTTCGACAACACTTTAGTCTATTCCAAACAGGAGGAAGATCATGAGACCCAACTTCGGATTGTCCTTGAGACAATGAGGTCACATAAGCTGTATGCTAAGATGAAGAAGTATGCATTCTTCATCTGGGATTCATCGTATCAGCGGAAGGAATCTCAGTGGACCCAGCCAAGGTTAGAGATGTGCTAGAATGGCCAATACCAACAACTGTCAAAGAAATACGCAGCTTTCTTGGATTGATAGGATGGTATAGGGTCTTCATAAAAAATTATACTTTGATTGCAGCACCTCTGACGGACTTACTGAAGAAGCAAACATCCATTGCATGGTCAACTCCCGAACAAACCAGCTTTGATAGGTTGAAGAAAAGTTTGGTATCAGCGCCTATCCTAAAGCTTCCAGACCTCAATAAGGAGTTCGAGGTAGTAATTGATGCTAGCACACTTGCCTTAGGATGTGTACTCATGCAAGAAGGTCACCCTATAGCATACTCTTCAAGGAAATTAAAGAGTCATGAGAAGAATTATGCTACCCATGATCTGGAATTATTAGCTATCATCCATGCTCTAAAACTTTGGAGACACTACCTGTTGGGTAACAAGTTTACTCTAGTGACTGATCATAGGAGTCTCAAGTGGATCTTTACCCAGAACGAACTCAACATGAGGCAACGTCGGTGGATTGAAGTGCTGGAGGAGTATGACTTTGAAATCAAGTACCGACCAGGGAAAGAGAATGTAGTTGCCGATGCACTTAGTCGCAAGGCATTCCTTAACTCATTAATCTTGCAAAATCCATCAACAGCTAGATCTCTAGCTACAAAGGTATCTATGCGAAATAACCCAATACTTGAGTTAACTAGAGAGGAAGCATGCCATGATCCAGCCTATCACAAGATGCTAACAAAAGTCTCTATCAAGGATCAGGACCAAAAGCTGCAGGCTAAGTATCATGAATTCTCTATCAATAATGGACTTGTCTACTATAGAACGAGGCTATGTATACTGGCAAGTTAGTCACTTAAGTAGAAGATATTGTGGGAAGCTCATGATTCCCCTTTCTCAGGACATCCTAGCTATGCCAAGACTCTCAATGCAGTTAGGAAGAGCTACCATTGGGAGACACTTAAAGGTGACATTCTCAAATATGTCACCAAGTGTTTGTCTTGTCAACGTATCAAAGCCAAACATGCCAAGATGCCAGGGAAGTTACGACCACTTGACATTCCCCAAATGAAATGGGAATTCATCAGTATGGATTTTGTTGTTGGCCTACCCCAAGTTCAGGGAGGATACAACTTCATCATGGTTGTGGTTGACATGCTTACTAAAGTTGCACACCTCATTCCAGTAAAGAAAAACTATAAAGCCTCAGACATTGCAAGATTGTTTATCAAGGAGATATTCAAGCTACATGGGCTACCGAGAAGAATCATTAGTGATCGTGATTCTCTCTTCACATCGCACTTCTGGAGAGCTATCTTTGAAGCCATTGGGACTCAACTCTGCTTTAGCACAGCTTACCATCCCCAAACAGATGGCCAAACAAAGGGAGTCAATCAAGTCATCGAGGGCATGCTTAGGGCACACTACTGTCGTGAGCCAAAAAGGTGGATTCAATACCTGCCTTTGGTTGAATTTGCCTACAATGTTTCTTATCAACAAAGCATTCGAATGACCCCTTTCCAAGCATTGTATGGTCATGACTGTGGAAGTCCCCTAAACTTCTCAGATCCAACCTTGAGGGTTGAAGCTTCAAGGCAAATGTTGGAAGAGATGGATGACCAAATAAAGTCAATAAGATAGGACACCCAAGCCGCCAAGGATAGACAGAAGGCATACGCGGATTTGAAGCATCAAGATAGAGTCTTCAAAGAAGGAGACATGGTCTTCATTCGCGTACGTCCTAAGAAGAGTTCCCTATCCTTAGGAGATTGCAAGAAGCTAAGTCCAAGGTATTGTGGACTGTACAAGATCCTCAAGTGCCTAGGACCTAATGCTTATAGACTCCAACTCCCTGAGAACCTAAAGGTTCATAATGTATTCTATATCAGCCTATTGAAAAAGTATGTATCTAATCCTAACCATGTACTTGAAGACCAACAAGTTGTAATGCCTAGTCAAGGAATCCTTGAACTAAGGCCTGACAGGATCTTAGATGTTAGGGAGAGACAACTAAGATCCGCAACCTTGAGAGAATGCCTCCTCTAGTGGAAAGCTTATCTCCAAGAGGATGCCACTTGGATAGATGAAGGCACTCTCAACCATCAATATCCCCAGTTTATCTCGAGATGAGGACATCTCGATTCCTCCAAGGGGGAGAGAATGTAACAATTCCGAAATAAAGACACGCATTCCGCATACGAAACCCCTCTCAGGAGGCTATAAGGTTAGGATAATTACAAAATTTTTTATTATTATTTCCCTTATCCCCCCAGCCGACTGTCGGGCTGGAGGGGGAGGGGAATAGAAGGTATAATCAAGCTCCTTGATGGAGTTTGCAGGGGGGAAGAGGGCATGCGAGATGCCATGCAGGGGAGGGAGGATCCCCCTCCCCTCACCTATTTAAATCGGGGATGGTGGGAGGATGCAAGGGCATCACTGCTGCCATAGAAAAGAGGGTTGCCGTGGTGTGAGAAGGGTTATGCAAAATCATCTCAATATTTACAGGGGGTCCCAATGGCAGGAAGCCGTAGTTCGACTTGGAGACCCTCTGCGTGAGTTTTTCAGTAGTGTGAGAGGGTTGAGGGTGGCCCCTGCCATAGAGCTTGAGAAGGGAGCGAAGAGCCAAGACTCGGATATGGATAAGTGAGAGAGGAAACAAGGCACTAGGCTGCCATATAGCAGAAGAGGTCACCGTCAGGCCGTGAGAGGAGAGGAGTCGCTGCAGTCTCCGCCTGCCACCATCCATCCGCCAATTGCCGCCATGAAACATCGTGGGAATTTGACTCCCTTGCCCTCCACGTGGAAGTGGATAGAAGCTTCTGAGAAGCTTCTAAAAGTCCCTTAGGAAGCCCCCTTCCTTATGGGCTTCCTTGAAGGGCCTTTATGTGGCACCCGTAAGCCTTTTTTCACCCCCATGCAAAAAAAAAAATTCCTCCTAAGGGCTCTTTAAGGCCTTTCCCCTTCTCACACCAAAGAATCCTCTTCAAAGGTCATACACCCTTCCTTCCCCTTTTTTTCCCCCATTTCTCCTCTCCACCAAGAGCTATTTTCCTTTTCCCTCCCCCCTCGGGATTCAAGAAAAGCCTCCTTTCTGTGGCTTTAAAGAAGCCTTACCATCAATAGACTTTAAACCCCCCGCCCCACAAATTCTTCTTTCGGGCTTCCTCCTAGCCCTGGTCAGGTGGGCTTACTAAAACACCCCCCTTGCCCCGGGAATCAAAAGCCCCTTTGTGTGCCCCTTTCATACCCTTTGTTTTCCCTCCTCCTCGGGATTCTTCCACCCAATTTCACGTGAATTCCACCTAAATCCCTTCCCATAAGGTTTTCCACAAGTCCTTAAAGCCTTCTTGTGGATTTTTCCTCTCCTAACCGGTTTTAAGGCCTTCTAAAGCAAATTCACTAAGGGTGTTCATGTACGAAGGAGACGGACAAGATCATAACTCTGCGCCCAAGGCGAAAAGGCTAAATTCACAATGGCTCCTAAGAAAGCACAAGGGACAGCCGCAGGAGGATCGTCTCTTAGCATCCACGTGGACATCTCACCACAAGTCCAGGTTTTTCTTTCTAATTTTTATTTTACGTCGTTATAATTCAATTGGGTGTAGATGATTTTTGGAAATAGGTTGCATTTTTTGTCTTAAATACGTTAGTTAATTTAGAAAAATTAGCTCACGACGGAAGAATTCAGTCATTTGTATTTTTAATAAAACGAACAAAATAAAGTGAGCAGAAGATTGATATGCATTTCTAGCAAGTAGTTTTTGTGCATTTCAATGAATTGAACTTAGATTAATGTCCATATTTACAAAACGGAATTAAGATAGTGCACTCCGTTTAGGCATGGAAGTATAAATTGCATGTCGAATTACTAGGCCATATCTTCTTTGCAATGAGTCACTAAGGATAATGCTAATAATCCATAGGAAATAGCAAGGCATGAAATGATTCTTAGGTTGCATAACTCTAGTCAATTGGTATAAATATCATTTTTCAACTGCATAATTATTAGTAAAAGGTTGCATGCTTTAGCATGAATCTTGTTCGCAAGTTATAGGATGATTAATTGGAATTAGGCTATAACCTAACCTATGCTTGATCTTAAACCAAAAAGTTAGGGTTTGAAAATCAACTTACTCGTAGACAATGATTCATGTGGTTATGAAAATGATAGCGTAATTATCTTTAAAAATAGACAGGTTAAATTGGCATAAATCTAAACACCTAAAACCGTGGGGTACTCATTTAGAAAAGGGTTAATTCAATGCAA